>NC_089597.1:77808533-78108533 GCF_019320115.1 Miscanthus floridulus | reverse complement strand
TTCATCATCTATGCTAATGCATTCTGCTTTTCCATTCTTGACTCTTTCCTTGATATGGGCTATACCCTTATTTTCCTTCTAAGCAGCGATAATATGGTCTCGAATAGTGGCTTCAATAGTTATGTTGGTCAAACTTCCTTGTTGAATCACCCCTATACTCAACTTTTCCATCTCTTGGCATAAAGTCAAACTCATTGTTCTCACTGCCAGACAATTGCAATAACTTTTGTGACTAAGGGCATCTGCAACCACATTTGCTTTACTAGGGTGATAATGTACTTCCAAGTCATAATCTTTAATCAGTTCTAACCATCTTCTTTATCGCATGTTCAACTCTAACTGAGTAAAGATATACTTTAAGCTCTTATGGTCTGTATAAATATGGCACGTATTACCAAGCAGGTAATGCCGCCAAATTTTTAGAGCATGAACCACAGCTGCTAACTCTAGATCATGAGTCAAATAGTGTTCTTCATCTTGCTTAAGTTGCCTGGATGCATAAGCAATGACTCGGCCTTCTTGCATCAACACACATCCAATACCAATACCTGAAGCATCACAATAAACATCAAACGGCTTCTTGATATCCTGTTGGGCTAATACTGGTGCAGTAGTCAACAATCTCTTCAAAGTCTAGAAAGCCTCTTCACAATCAGATGACCAGACAAACTTGACTTGGTTCTTCAACAATTCAGTTATGGACTTTGATACTTTAGCGAAATCTAGAATAAACCAATGGTAATACCCTGCCAAACCCAGAAAACTCTGAACTTGATGAACTGTGGTTGGCGGTTTCCAATCAAGCACATCCTTCACTTTGCTGGGATCAACTGCAACTCCTTCAGCTGACAAGATATGTCCAAGAAATTGCACTTCCCTAAGCCAAAAATCACACTTGCTGAACTTGGTATATAGTTGATGTTCTCTCAAGCAGGTCAGAACAATTCTGAGATGTTCCGCATGTTCTTTCTTATTCTTGGAATATACTAGAATGTCATCAATAAACACCACTACAAACTTATCTAGCTCAGGGTGAATATTGAATTCATCAGATACATGAAATGAGCTGGAGCATTTGTCAATCCAAAAGACATTACCAAGTATTCATATAATCCATATCTTATGGTAAATGCCGTTTTGGGAATATCTTCAGGCTTTATCTTGATTTGGTGATATCCTGACCTCAAATCTATCTTGGAGAAAACTTTGGCTCCGGCCAATTGATCAAAAAGCAAATCTATCCGAGGTAATGGATACTTATTCTTGATGGTCACTTCATTCAACGGACGATAGTCGACGCATAACCTCAGGGTCTCATCTTTCTTTTTCACAAAAATTGCCGGACATCCCCAAGGTGATGAACTAGGTTGGATAAACCCCTTCTCAATCAATTCTTGTAACTGAGTCTTCAACTCAGTCAATTCCTTAGGTGGCATCCTATAAGCTCTCCGAGAAATCGAAGATGTTCCAGGTTGCAACTCTATGTTAAACTGTACATCCCTATCAGGTGGTAGACTAGGTAAATCTTCAGGAAACACATTCGGAAATTTACACACTACTGGGATATCTCTAATTTCTTTGACAGCAGTTGCACAAATCTTGCCCACTGATCTTCTTAAGGTTGGAAGTTTGATGAGAAGTTGAGAAGTACTATCAGGCAAACTTACCCTTAAAGTTCTATTCAAAGCATCTATAACAGCCTTATGCTGATACATCCAATTCATTCCCAAGATTACATCTATATCCTGATCCTTAAGGATAATCATGGTAGTGGGAAAAATATGCCCACCCAGGTTTACGGGTACCTGGTATACCATTTCCTTAGTACACAAACGTCCCCCGAGCGACTGTATAAAGAAACTTTCCTTTGTTGCCCCATTTGAAATTTCATACTTCACGACAAATGTTCTATTGATGAATGAATGTGATGCGCTAGAATCAAAAAGTACAACTACAGGGTGATTGGCAATAGGAAACATACCCATCATCACTGGCTCCCCTTTTGGAATTTCTCCAGCTTGAATATAGAACACCCGTCCTATCTTCCTCTCATCTTTGCCCTTCAAAGCATTCTGATTGGGGTTCTTGTTTGGTGCCTGACCCTATTGTTGATTGGTAGGGGCCTTCTGATAATTTTGATTAGCCTGCCTGGGATATGGACATTCCCTAGAGAAATGACCAGTCCTTCCATAATTGTAACATGGATAGTTGTGACCCTGGGATGTTGGAGCATTACCACCAGGAGCATTGGTCGACTGTGAATTCGGGTAGGTTATAGCAGGACGGACATTTGACTGTTGCCCGGCTTGGGACTGCGGCGGACGATAAGGAGGATGATTATGATGTACTAGATGATAAATCACCCTCTGCCTCTTTTGATTTCCCCCAAAAGATCCAGATGGCATACTCTTTTTCTTCTTAAGCTCCTTATGCTGCCGATACTTTGCCTCTGAAGCAATTGTAATATTTACTACCTCATGGTAAGTGACATTGGTACAAGTTGTCATCATTGTCTGCAGCTTGGTATTCAGACCTCTCATAAACCACCTCTTCTTCTTGGCATCAGTATTGACATGTTCAAATGCATATTGTGACAGGTGATTGAATCTTCCCACATACTACATCACGGTTTGATCTCCTTGCTTCAAAGCAAGGAATTCATCCAGCTTCATAGCCATAACTCCTTCAAGGATATAATGGGCTCTGAAGGCAGTATGGAACTCAGCCCAAGTTATTGGAATGCCAGCTGGTTGCATAGCCACTAAGTTTGCCCACCAAGCACTTGCTGCTCCTCTAAGTTGCTGAGCGGCAAATGCAGGTTTCTGATACTCCGTGCATGGAATAAGATCAAATTTCTGCTCCATTGTTCGAAGCCAGTCATCAGCCTCCAATGGTTCATCTGCCTTGGTGAACACCGGTGGTCTTGTGTCTATAAAATCAACATATGTAGCCTCCTATCTGTTATGGTGGTGACCACGGTTTCCGTGCATCTGATTCTGATTACTCTGAGCTATCTCATGAAGCAAACAAGAATTTTCGGCCATCACATTGACAAGTGCGGTTATAGCATCAGCCAGATTTGTTGGAACTGGTGGCAGATCTAGAATACTATCCTCATCTTGTGAAGTTCCTAGAATATATGAACCCCACGTACGACGCATCTGCTTATCACAAACCAAACTTTATTCACAAGTCTTTATTGAATTACACAAAAGCTTACTCCCGACACATTACATAGAGTTTACTAATATAAACACCAAAACCTGTAAGTACCAAAACAAGACTACATAACTTAACTAGAACTAACTATTATACAACTCTACTCCTTTCCTCAATTACTTCAAACTTTAAGCTCGGTATCCATTCTGGAATTATTACCGCCTTCATCATCACTTTCATCGATCATTACTAATTCTTCAGGATCTTCTTCTTCCTCTTCCAATTCGTCATCATCGGCAAGGATGACACTGGGGTCCATTGCATCAGCTTGGGGCTCATGATTAGGATTTAGTAGATTGCTAAGCCTATGAACTTCCTCATGTAGATAGGTATTATGTTCTTCTAAATCTTCTACATAGAATTCTAGCTCATGAGTTCTAGCTTTAGCTACATTTTCTCTATGCCAAGTTCATTCCTTACTTCCACCATACGAACCAACATACGTTCGCAATTCCTGTGCGTGGTGGTGAGACGCCTCAATTGATCCTGTAATTCTCCTACCTGTATAGCATCCAAAGCCCTATCTCTAGTAGCTTGTGCTAACTCTGCAGAAATCCTCTGTATCTCTACCTGGGGATCAGGCCTAGAGCTGCTACTGCTAGCACCGTCATTCCTAGGGGCAAGTTAGTGATGAGAAACTCCTTTGGGTCCAGTGGACTTATGGGGCATCATCTTGGCACGAGCCATACTGTAGGAAGCCAATTTAATCTAAGTAAGATCATTTGATCAAAGTCTAAAGAGCAGCTATGATGGATTACATTACTCAAACCAGACTCACTACTCAACTCCAAACTCAGAGGTAAAGGAAGTAACTAGTGAATTAATCATGATGCATGAATCGTTCTTACAAACAAAAACATCAAAGCTTATAATGCACATAAACAACATTTGTTTTTATATAGGGCATAGTAAGATTACTACTCCACGACATAAAACCTTTTTAATCAAATAAGGAATGGTGAGAAAGAAATAAGATAAGTCAGAAGCAATTTGGACCAAATTAACAAGTTAAGTTTAGTCACCCCAAATTATTTTGAAGTTTTTGTAAAACAATACTACAAAAACCTTATAACGATCGCTCTGATACCATTCTGTGGCAGAACCTCCTAAATTATAGGGCCCACATGCACCTGTCACTGTTCAACGACCCTTGACATCTACGCATATGTTTTCGGTAACTTAAGAAGACTGTCGGGTGTCCTCGGGGAACATCGAATCATCCACGATTTATGAGCAGGATGACATTACAGAGTCATTGCAGTATTACAACATTTATTCAAATATATACATCAGAGTAAAATAGCAGAAGTCTTACGATAACTTAGTTTACAAACCAGTTGTTCAAACCTTACAAACTAAGTTCGGTAATTATTACAAACCATAGTAGTAGTGGAGCGGCATAATTAACATAAACATAACATGCAAGATAAGCATCCTGGCCAAGGACCACACATTTACTTCTCATCGTCAGATCGAACAAAAGTCATGCAGCACGATCCAAAACAGATCTGCTCATGAGGCTCACCTACAACAAGGGTCAACGAATCCTGAGTACAAAAGTACTCAACAAGACTTAGCTAAAATAAGAACTAATAAACTCAGGAATGCAGGCTCAGGGATTCAAGGTATGGCTTTAGCAATAATCAAAGTTATTTTGCGTAAAAGCTCTTTAACAAAATTCTTTAATTAGACATTTAAAACTTCATAAAATCATATACAAAGCTGACACGATCCGTATGGAGATCATGAAACTTCATATCCAACACCTTCACAAACCATTCTCAAGTTCTAGTTATTAATACTACGATGATGAATAGTGAGTTGAGTCTCCATAACCGAGGAGCAACGACGATTTGAACCGATTATAAACCCAGCTGGGGATTCTAGACCACACGACATATGCAGGTCCCTGACCTACATATACCAACCTACCCTCAGATCCTCTAAACAAGAATGGGTCCGCGCCACCCGAGAATACAGTACTCCACCATTCCAGCCCATGGCCACGTGGGTACACGCTATTCCCACCATCTCTCTACTCCCAGAGCGCGAGTAGCCATTCTTCTACTAGAATCACCAAGTTAAGGCTTACCGGAGTATGTGGTTAGTACTACAAAGTCTCACCTCATGCAATTCAACAACGGTATGGACCTTAATCGACACAGGCGGAAAGAAGCCGCTCACAAGACCTCCATGTCTTGTGGCTCACACACACCAAGTCCGCCCGGTCTAGATTTATTACTTCACATGATCATATTTCATGATAACATTAGTAACCAAAGATCTATTTAAAACTCGCAAGTGACAGGTAATCACCCGACTAAGCATGACTAAGCATAACTAGTCATTTTTGAATTAAAACTGGTAACAAGGTAGATATGGAAAAGCAAGGTTGGTAATGCACCAATTAGGCTTTTACTTAACTCCTAATCACTTATTGCAGTAAAGAAAAGCAAAAGCAAAATTAATTTGTAAAACACAAGGTAGGGTTGTATGCATCCGGGGCTTGCCTTCGTTGACGGAAAAGTCTGGTTCCTGGGACATTTCATAAGTATTCGATCTGACCTCAACAGACGGATTAACCTCCTTCGCAACTTGATTAACTACCACGTGTTCACCTTCATTCACTACACGTAGTAACAATGCCATGTTTAACATGATGCGGAATACGAAACATGATGCTCAATGATGGATGCAAAAATTAACAATTTGAATACAACTTTCCTTCGTGGTATAGTTACAAGCCAAACTAACCAAATCTTTTTCATACTATTTACATCAATTGCCAAAGATCATTACCAACTAATGGCCCAAGGACATCACTCAGTCAAAAATTCAAACAAAACCTAAATCACTAAAGGTTACTATTTGCTTTTAAGAATTAATTAATTAATTAAGAATTATGAAATAAATCAACTTGTTCCAATTGACGTCAAAATTTTTGTAAATGTTGATTACATTATAAGTAAGTGACAAAAGAAATTTCATAATTTTTGGACAATTAAATAAGCCTAGAAAAATCATGGAAATCCATTTATTAATAAATTGAGCAATTTTCATCACATTCAAAAAGTGCTAAAAATAACATTTTATATTTTTCTTAAATAATATACATCACAAATAGGTCACACAAAAATTTTCATAATTTTTGGAGTTCTAAATAAATCTACACAAAAATAACAAATTACATCAATATTCATTCAAATCTGAAAATAGAAAAACTCCATTTGAACGCTGAGTCACTGACATCGGGTCCCACCTGTCATCCCTAACCTCGCGCGTTTGACCACGCTGGCGACTGCGCTGATCGGCGAAATCCTGCCGATGGCAAGGTCTATGACCAAGACGAAGGCACCAACACGTTCATTATGACTATGCGCACCTACTGACATCACTAATGGCATTGATCGCGGTACAAAATGAGCACGGCACCAGCCATGGTGGCCACGACCACACGGCAGTGCTACGCCGGTGACAGGAGACTGGTAGAGGTTCAACAAACGGCACGGGAAGCGCCAGAAGCTCACCCTGAAAGCGACTGAGCAGAGAGCAAGACCGGTGGAGCCATGGAGGAGCAGTTCAACATGTACAGCACCCACGGCGGGACTACGGTCGTCGGTGGCGGTGCTCCGGCGACTGTGGTGGTCAAAACGAGCAATCAACAAGATATTAAGCACCATGGCAGCAAGGCAAAACTGGAGCAACCAAACACAAAGGGCAGAGGTGCACTGTGGAGCTCCGGCCACGGCAATGCGCTCACGACGGCGACGCTACTGGCAGTGAAGAAGAAGACGAAGAACAGCGTAGCCTGGCGAAATCAGGCAACCCAAGCGGGATGGCTAGATGCACAAAGAGTAGGCGAAGCTAGAACAAGCATTGCTGAGATGGTAACAGCGCTAGGTCGACGGTGAAAGCTCAATGGAGCTATGGCAACGGCGTTGGCGGTGAAAACAGAGGAAGAAGAAAAACGACGACGACGGCGTCTCGGTACTTATAACGCGGCTCAGAAGCTCAAGGAAGCCACGATGGAGCCTTTCCCCATGCCAGCGCGACGCCACAGACAGCCACAATGCGCCTGGAACCGAACCGAAGGTCGCCGGCAATGTAGCAAGAGCAGCAAACACTGTTCATAGTATTTACAAGATTGCCATTCGCTTTAAATCCCAAATTACTCCCAAATTTGTGTAACAACTCAAAAATCTCCAAAAATAAAAGTTGTTCAAAATCAAAAGTTCTACAACTTTGCTTTTATAACCAACCCCTAATTCATCTACATTTTGAAATGAACTTTTGAATTCAAATAGGGAATATTTAACGAATTACGCCTTTTCGAATTACTCCAAATTTTTCATAACAACTTTGAAAACTCCAAAAACAAACTTTGTATAACATGTCAAGCTCTACACTTTTGCTTTTGGGCTCAACCCCAAAATATTCTTAGATTTTGAAATGAGTTTTCAGCGTAGGATTTAAATGCTGAAAATTAGGGTTTTCTCGAAAATTTAAAAATCCAAGCAAACTTCGAACTTGAGTCAAACAATACAATTCAACACATACCACATAAATATAAACTTGTTTCAGTGTATGCATCTCAAAGTTTTCACCAAATGCCAAATGCTTTGCAATGCATATGATGACATGTCAGGTTTTAGTATTTAAACACCCGAGGTGTTACAAGAACATTCCACCACCACCACCACCGACCCTGGCAGAGGTGATGGCACAACAGACCCAGCTTCTTGCAGCTCTTGTGGACGGAGCAAACCATCACCAGGGAGGTCAGCAGAATGACTTCCAAAGGAAGCTAGAAGGATTTCTGAAGCTAAGGCCACCTACCTATGATGGCACCAACCCTGACCCGCTTGTGGCCGATGACTGGCTCAAGGAGATGGAGAAGAAGCTTGACCTCACCACCTTCACCGACAATGAGTGTGTTGGAGCTACCACACACCAGCTCATAGGTGTAGCATGCACCTGGTGGGACAGTTTCAGTGATTCCCATGAGGACCCTGCCAACATCTCATGGGAAGAGTTTGCCGAAGCATTCACTGAGTATCACATTCCCAAGGGTATCATGGAGGCCAAAGCCGAGGAGTTCCGCAACATCAAGATGGGAAAGGACAGGGTGACTGAGTATACTACTTATTTCACCAACCTTCTACGCTATGCACCTTCCTATGTTGTGAACTCTGAGAAGGAGAAGCTGTACTATTATCGCAAGGGACTCAACCCGCACATCAAGTTGAAGTTTGGCGGTATTGAGAGTAGCACGCTGCATGCTCTGGTGGATCGCTGCATCCAGATTGAGAAGGACCATGCTGAAGCTAGAGAGGAGTATAGGGAAAGGAAGCGTAAGCCTGAGGAGTCCTTCCGTGGCCGTGATCACAAGAGGTTCCACAGAGATGCGCCATCCAGGGAATGCTCTTGCCACAACAGGGATGACAACCCTAGATCGAGTAGGGGTGGTGGGGGCTACACCACCAAATACTCCCGCCCTGCTCAGGATCGTTACACCTAGGACCGTTATGCTCAGGACCACAACACTTAGGACCATTTCAACCATTCCCGCTCTATGAATGAACGCCCAGCATAGAACCGCTCCGCACCAAGCACTGGAAACTGGAAGGCACCCGCGCCAACCCCTACAGGCAGTGCGCCTTTCACCTGCTTCGCTTGTGGCCAACCAGGCCACAAAGCCGCTAAGTGCCCTCAAAACTTAGTCGCTCATAAGTCTCAGTTCAAGGGATCTGCTACTTGTGGATGTCTCAACCATCTGGACGCCGAGGAAGCACAGGTTGCCCCTGACGTTGTGTATAGTATGTTTTTAGTTAATGGCATTACTGCATTAGTTCTATTTGACTCTGGAGCAACTTGTTCTTACATATCATCCAAGTTTGCACGAGAGCATGACCTGCCTATAACCCCACGTGGAAAGCCTATCATCACCAGCTCACCTTTAGGAGACCTAAAGTGCACCCACATCTATAAGGGAGTGAGTCTTACCATTGAGGGTCTTATCTTTAAAGTCGACCTAACCCTGTTATCTTCCACAAACCTAGATGTCATCTTAGGTATGGATTGGCTAACCATTCACCAAGGTATCATATCATGTTCACCTAGATACGTCCAAGTGACCCACCCATCAGGCCAAGTTATTAGATGTGAACCCTAGTCCGGAAGGTCCACTTCTATCCTGTGTGCCCTTAAAGCCAGTTCAGAATCACAAAAAGAGGAGAAGACAGTTCATGATGTGCCTATGGTCAGAGACTATCCCGATGTATTCCCTGAAGAATTACCGGGTATGCCACTAGACCGTGATGTGGAGTTCATTATTGATCTTTTGTCGGGAACAGGACCCATTGCCAAGAGACCCTATCGCATGTCAGTGGATGAACTAGCCGAGCTCAAGAAATAGCTTGATGAGCTCATATCAAAGGGGTATATCAGACCCAGCGCTTCACCCTAGGGATCCCCTGTTCTATTTGTTAAGAAGAAGGATGGCTCAATGAGAATGTGCATTGATTACCGGAACTTGAATGCAGTCACCATCAAGAACAAGTACCCTCTACCAAGAATCAATGATCAGCTTGATCAGCTTTGAGGTGCCAAGTATTTCTCCAAGATTGATCTTAGATCTGGCTACCATCAGATGAAGATTAGAGAGAGTGACATCCCAAAGACAGCTTTCATGACTAGGTATGGGCAGTATGAGTTCACGGTGGTGTCCTTTGGGCTCATGAATGCTCCCGCATACTTCATGAACATGATGAATAAGGTTTTCATGAATGAACTAGATAAGTTCATGGTAGTATTCATTGATGACATCCTTGTCTATTCACCCACTGCTGAAGAACATGAACATCATCTGAGAACGGTGCTTGAGAAACTAGCCCAACATCAGCTCTACGCAAAGTTCAGTAAATGCAAATTCTGGCTATAGAAAGTTGCCTTCCTAGGACATGTACTATTAGCTAAAGGTGTCGCAGTTGACCCAGCCAAGATTGAAGCTGTGAAAGAGTGGGATCAACCCCGTAATGTGACAGAAATCAGAAGTTTCTTAGGATTGACCGGATATTATCGTTGATTCATCAAAAACTTCTCCAAGATAGCTCGTCCAATGACCAACCTTCTGAAGAAGACTAAGGAGTTTGAATGGATGCCTGAGTGCGAACAAAACTTCCAGGAATTGAAATAGAAGCTTACCACAACTCATGTGCTAGCATTGCCTGATATCAGCAAAGATTTCGTGGTCTATTGTGATGCATCCCGTCAAGGACTTAGTTGTGTACTGATGCAAGATGGAAGAGTGATAGCATATGCGTCTCGATAGTTGAAAGAACACGAGAACCGTTACCCAACCCATGATCTTGAGTTAGCAGCAGTTGTGCATGCCTTAAAGATCTAGAGACACTACTTGATAGGCAACAAGTGTGATATCTATACAGATCACAAGAGCTTGAAGTACTTTTTCACTCAGGAAGATCTAAATATGAGGCAACACCATTGGCTAGAGTTGATTAAAGACTATGACCTAGAAATTCACTATCATCCGAGAAAAGCTAATGTAGTCGTAGATGTTCTCAGTCGCAAGAGTTACTATCACACTCTGATCACTGAATCCATACCACCTGAGCTCAAGGGAGAGATTGATGATTTCCAACTTGAGATACTACCGCATGACTTGTTGAATGAGCTCTGCATACAGTATGATCTCACAGATCGCATCCGTCAAGCTCAGAAAAGATGTGAAGAGATCGAATATCTCCATGGTCTGATGAAACTAGGCTACAAGACCAACCACCAAGAAGATGAACAAGGAACCATCTGGTTCAAGGATAGAATTTGTGTCCCTTCTGATCAAGCACTATGAGAGGAAATTCTATCCGAAGCCCATGATTCTAAGTACTATATTCACCCTAGAGGTTCAAAGATGTATCAAGACTTGAAGAAACACTTTTGGTGGAAAGGCATGAAGACTGACATTGCAGGACATGTGGCATGATGTGACCCCTGTAATAGAGTCAAGGCTGAACATCAAAGGCCGGCAGGATTGTTAAAGCCTCTTGACATTCCTGAGTGGAAGTGGGAGAGCATATCCATGGATTTCATAGTTGGATTGCCCCGTTCACGGAAAGGCAATGATTCCATCTAGGTGATTGTTGATCGTTTGACCAAGATTGCTTACTTTGTACCAGTTAAGACCAAGGCCGATGCCGAAAAATTAGCAGATCTATATATTGAGCATATTCTCAGACTGCATGGAGCTCCCTCTAGTATTGTATCTGATAGTGGTCCTCAGTTTGTGTCCCGATTCTAGGAAGCTCTGCACAAGTCCATTGGGACCAAACTTGATTTCAGTACCACTTATCACCCACAGACAGATGGACAGACAGAATGAGTATATCAGATCTTAGAAGACATGCTTCGTGCTAGTGTACTAAATTATGGCTCTGATTGGGAGAAATGCCTACCCTATGCAGAGTCCTCTTACAACAACAGCTACCAAGCCAGTATCAAGATGTCGTCATTTGAAGCTCTGTATGGCAGACCTTGTAAGACACCTTTGATGTGGTCTCAACTAGGGGAAAGATCGTTCTTTGACTGTGCTAAGATTCAAGATGCCGAAGAAGGAGTTGCCCAAGTAAAGGAGAATTTGAGAATTGCCCAAAGTCGATACAAGAGCTATGCTGACAAAAGAAGAAGAGAACTTGAGTTCAATGAGGGAGACTTCGTCTATCTCAAGGTATCCCCGCTACGTGAAACTGTCAGATTCCACGTGAAAGGCAAGCTTGCCCATAGATTTGTTGGGCCATACAAGATCCGTAAGAGAATTGGAAAACTCGCTTACAAACTTGAGCTACCTGAGGAATTGGCGGGTGTACATCTCGTATTCCATGTCTCATAGCTACACAAGTGTTTGAGAGTGCCCGATGAAGTGATCCCGACTGATACACTTGACATCCAGAACACTCTCGAGTATAAAGAGCATCCTATCAGAATTCTAGGTAGAGATACCAAAGAGACCCGAAGCAAAACTATTCCTATGTGCAAGATCTAATGGAGCAATCACACTGAGAGAGAAGCAACATGGGAGAAAGAGTCTGACCTCCGGATACAATATCCTTATCTCTTTGAAGGGTACGTTATGCTTTAATCTCGGGGACGAGATTCTATTAAGGGGATAGGACTATAACAACCCAAAAATCCACACACCAAAAATCCCAACTACAATTTTTTTTCTTCAAAACCCCATGTGATGATGAGTGACATTTGTAGGAGCTAACCCTAAGTGTTGCATTAGTCGTAATCCAACGAAACAAACTCATAAGTATAGCATGTCACTTGTTGTATATGTGTGTGTTGAAAACCCCTAACGCATACATTCATGCATACATTTTAATTCTAAACAAGAGAGTTGCCTTTTATTGATCTTTTGTTATGCAAATAAATGTGACTACTTATAATTAATTTATTATGCAATAAATTAATCACCTAAGTACCACCTACATATGTGGGCCCCACCAACCAGCCCTAAGCTCCACCCTTAATCAAGGTGCACACTAGTACATGAAACTAAATAAATCAAACCCTAACCAAATTGGCAACAAATAAAAGAGAAAGGAAAATGAAATAGAAAAAGAAAGGAAATGGAAGAGGAAAATGGAAAAGCCATCTGGCCCAGCTTGCGGCCTGTCCATCTTCTTGGCCTAGCACGCCAACGACAACAACAGCCCATCAACCGTGAACCGGCTCACACCCTCCTCTGCTGGCCCACGCGCAGCCGCAAGCAGGCATGGCCCAACCGCGCGTGGCCCACGCAGCCAGGCCGCATGCCACCACATCATCGTCTTCCCCTGTTTCGCTGATGGATGGACCCCCGATGTCATCCCCCTCCTTGGTCCCATGGGGGGGAAATCCAATGTTGCCTCGACCCCTCTCCACCGTCTATGCCTCCCAACTGACCGCGGGACCCCATGGGATGGTTGCCACGCTGGCACCGACTGCCCGATAGGGTCACACACGGTGTGTGACTGCTGCCGCATGAACCAGCTCGCCATGGCCATGCCATGCACCTGCCCCCTCCCTGTCCCCCGCCTTTTTGACCAACGAATGCGAAATCGGTTTCACCATCGCAACTGCGACCGTGTCGCGACCCTGAAGCCCTAGCCTCGACACAATCACAGCCCTCTGCACGCCCCTTGGCCATCCCTAGCCACTCGTTCCATGCCATGGCAAAGCTTCAGCTATAAAAGCCCCAGCCCCGGTTGCCCTAGCGTGTTCCCGTGCCCCGCCACCACCTTGTGGCCATCCACTGCACACCCGAGCCAAGAGAGAGAGGGGATAGAGGAAGAAGAAGGAGCACCAAAGCCACCCGACGTCGCCGGTGTCGCCGAAGCGGAGGACGTCGCCCTGAGCAACCACGTCGACACTGCTGCTCGGCACGGCATGGCATCATCTCGACACAGCACCACCCTGAAACTGCACCACCTCGCTGGCAAGCAAGCTCGATGAGTTCCATCACTAAGACCACCCCCAGCCCAACCGTGACCAACGACATGATGCACACACGAGCACGCGATCATGAAAGCCATGGCGACACTGAGCCGATCATGCTCGAGCATGGCCCTATTAGCGCACACGCTCACTACACACGCACGCGCACACCGATAGCACCTTGATGGGATTCACCATGCCAATGAGCACGTCACGCGCCCTTCTTGAGGAAAGGGGTCCGCTGCTACACCGCCTGGCTCGCGTCGTTCACCACCGAACCGCCGCCATGACCAAATCAAGCCACCACCGTGGCCAAAGCCACTAGGGGCTCTAGAAGTCCCTTCGACTTGCCCGACGAGCCCGCTGGAGCACCGTGATGCTCACACGCACCACAAGTCCAGCCTTTGCCGCTGCAACTATGCCATCCCCGTACGCCGATGAGCTCGAGCAGCCGTCGCCATGGCCAGACCCCTGGGGAAACTTTGGCCACTGCAATAGCCCCACCGTTAGAGTCACCACACCTTGGAGAAGCCATAGCACCACTCGAACGTGCCCCTCTACCTCTGGCTAGGCTCACCGGCGACGTACACCACCGGCGGGAATACACCGCTTGGAGGAGGGGGACAAATTTCTTCCCTAGACACCCACTCATACACCCGGTGTACGTAGAACATAGAGAGACAAGGAGGAAGGTGGACGCGGTTCACTAGAAGGAGAAGCGGTCCACCGTAGACCGACGCATGCGTCCACCGTGGACCGTGAGCCATGGACTCGAGCCCGACCCAAAAACTAGAAGGCGACGTGGCACTCTATGACGAGGCCACGTGGCGGGCTGAGCCTAGCCCAAATCTAGCCCTGTCTAGGCCCACCAAAGCCTAGTCGAGACCCAATCCGGTTGACCATTGATCGGTCAGCGTTGATTGTTGACCGGGCCCACAGGTCAGCGACACAGAGCCGCTGGACCCACTTGTCAGAGGATGAAACAGCCGAGACGACATCAGGATGATGTCATGATGATGTCAGCTGCTGACGTCAGCAACTCTGGCCCCACCTGTAGTGCCTATGATCTGTTGACCGTTGACTTGCCCATTGACTTGATGTTGACTTTGACTGAACCCACATGTCAGCGACGCAGAGACTCTGGACCCACTTGTCAGGAGGTGACGTCATGCTAACGTCGTGATGATGTCATGCTGACGTCCGTGGGACCCACCTGTCAGCCATGGTTTAGCTCTGATGATGTCATGCTGATGTCAGCATGCCACGTGAACCAGTCACAGTGTGACACGTGTCAGCCCAGGATTAATTCAGCCTTTTCCCATTTTCAGAAATGATTTAAACTTCAAAAATTCATAACTAATTTATACGACCTCGAAAAAATAAGAAACCAGGACCAAAATTCATCTAAAATCGAGCTTTACGCAATGAACCCATGTTTGAGTGCAATTGGCTCTTTTGAATTTTCATTGCTTCTTTGTGCTATTCTATAGACATCGCTAACGCGACTATAATTCGATCGTATGCAGACTCGGAGGAGAACCAGATGGATGAGGACCGAGAGTACCGTGAGGAGTATAGAGACGACTTCACTGAAGGTGCCACATCCCACCCAATCTCGTAGTACCTATTACACATGGCTAATATAGAGCTGCTATTGCTTTACTTTACTGTTATAATCATACTATGATAGGACTTGCATGGTAGTATGCTTACTTGATGGCCTTTACCTTGACACAACCTTACCCCTACATACCCTGCTATTAGGCTAGACACATGCTTACTGCTATATTTCATTACTTATACTTCTACTACGCTTATACTACATTAATGCGTGGTGGAAACTAGTGTTATCTGGACTATGGGAAGAGTGCTGCGTGTGTGACTTTGGTGTGTGGAGGGTGAGGGATGTGTCGACCAAGTTGGAGTATATGACGAGCCTAGGGCAAGTCTTGCCATGGGGTGCTACCTGGGCACCCCTAGAAATGGATACCTGTGGTGGGTAAATGGTATATGAGGTGGTCCTAGGTGTGAACCTATGATGGGAGGAGCCCAGGGTGGAGGTGCTGTGGTGGCACGGTAAATGGAAACCCTGATGAAGACATTCTAGCTTGGTCATCCCTAAGGACTTACTAGTACTCAGATTCACCCGGAAGCCTTACGTACCACTCGCCCTATATGGTGCGGGACGGCTGGACTACTTGGTAGGATATTGCCACTACTGCTAGGTTGATAGCAGATAGTGTAAGGAGGTACGGGGCATGGAGGATTGCCCCACACCCTTCTAAGACTTCATGGAGACCTTGTGGACCTGGCTCATGACTCACATTTTCAGCCACCCCAGACTAGACTTGGGGTGTACCAGGGCTAAATGGTAGAGCGGCATTATCCTAGGCTAGCAAGTGGCCAGAATCAGCCCAGTTGACGATGGTCAGCGAAGAAGGCAGATCTTGTGGTTATGTAAAACCTCTGCAGAATGTATGGTTGATCGATCGATACATGTGCTGACTTGTCGGCTATGGACCTTTCCTAGGTTTCGCTTAAACTAGATAGCGAGATGAGTCCTTCTCTTCTTCCCCCATGAGAGAGTATCGGACGTAGACAGGGGCTACGGGCCTTGAGACGGTGCCGAGAGGGAGTTGGCCTATCGACTGAGCGATGGTATGGTGATGGTGTGGAGATGGTGGTATATCGATCCTAGGATCAAAACCTGGCTCTAGATGGAAATGGGTTGGAATAGGTGTGGGAATGGTGTTAAAACTTGACCAACTATTATTATATACTTGATATGCTAAAACATAGGAAACCCCAGCCTTAAAGGTTCCTTTTGATTATATCCAACTTGCATCCAATTTCCACAAAGCAATGCTCATAGGGTGGGAGTGGCTAGTACAAATCATACTGATAAATTTTGGAACACAGGTTCTGCTGAGGAGTATAGCTCAGAGGAGTTTGACAGTTGAGGGGTTCGTTCCTACGCTCGAGTTTGGTGATATTATCTTCAAGCTGTTCCGAGTGAATGCTACTTTTGATTCCGTCAGTGCAGCTATGTAATAATTTATGTAATTCTGCACTTTATGTACTCTGATATTATCGTTGTATGGATGTGGTAGTCAACTAGAATTTGGGTAATATGATCTACAATGGTCATAATACACTTTGACTCTGTGGATTTCCCTTCGTGGAAATCAGGTCGTTTCAAAATATCTACAGGAAAGTGTGCTCAACTATAGTCAAAATAGCCAAGAGTGGGTGAGGGAGGTGGAGGAACTATACATCTCACAGTCAACCCCCTCATTGGCCATGCAGCCCAGCAAGTAGTGGAACTAGATGTAGTAGTTCTTGGCTAGGTAGTTCCTAAGCCAAATGTCCCTATGGCTCTCACTCATGCCAACAAAGCCCATGCCTTGGCCCTTGTTGTCTAGCAGGTAGGTGTAGGCAACTATCAGTGCCTTCTCAATGAAGGCAGGCATCTCCATCATAGCTAGGTACTGGTTATCATGAACATGGGTTGGTCCAGTCTCACTAAGAGCATTGGCAACATTGTTGATAGCATCAGACATGTTTGTCAACATAAGCATCTCATCCTCAGTAAAGTTGCATCTCTTCCTCTTTCCACAAACAATAGAGGACAGCAGCTCTATTGCCTTACTGCCTTCTCCAGCCTCAGTTTGGGTCTTAGCAGTAGGGACTTGGGGAAAGGGAGCACCCTTAGCTTTAGCAGCAATATTATCTGCCTGGTTCACCCCTAGGGCTTCACTTAACCCTTGTGCAAACCTTTCAGTGGCCATGCCATGGCCAAAGATGGACTCCATCTTTGTGTAGAATCTTATAGGGTAGTTTAGAAATTATACATCCTTACAATGGTCCTGAAGTAGGGGGGTACATTTTTAGGCAACTAATATAAAGTTATAGATCAATGGTGGAAATAGGAAACGAAACCATGATCTACCTTGCAGTGCCCTAGGTAGTGCTTCTCCTCAAGCATGATAGCATTGACATCACTATCCCATAAAGCACCACTAAGGTCTTTCAGCTTAGAGATCCTAGCCAACTTATGCCTCATTCCTCAGGTAGTTGTACACCTAAGATGGGCTCACTGCCTCCCCACTATACTCCTTAAGTGCTTTGGCCACATAGTTAACATCTTTATCCTTGAAGACCTTGTCAGGCCTACTACCATCACTAACAAGCTAGGCCATCCTCCTAAGAACAAAACTAGAGGTGGTGTTGTTCCACCTCATGGCCCTAGCACCCCTAGCACCAGCAGCACCATCAGCTGCTCCTACAATAGCAGCACCAGCACTAGCTACTGTAGCAGCACTAGCATCAGCACCAGCTGTAGCAGGAGTAGCAATAGCACCCCTAGCAAAACCATTTAGTACATCAGCAGCAACCACAAACCCCCCATGACCACCAAGCACATCAGCAGGGACTGAAGCATCCTATATTGGTTGCCCAAGTAAATAGTAGTATAGTAACATCATAATTAGTACAAAGAAATAGATATGACAAAAGCTTTGGCCATGGGACACAACCATATAATAGGGGCATCATAATTCTATGTTGCTACCACTGTATGTCTGAGTTTCATGGCCAAAGAATAGGTAATAGTGACAGATGACCAAACAAATAACCAATTGACAAGGAAAAAAACTTGGTCTCAACCTTGTCCAACAAATTATTACATAACCAATACACAACCATGAGTTCCATAGCAGGGTAATCAAATTGAATTAAAGAACATAGTTACTGCATGATCAGATCCTAGATGTTCCCCTCCCTTCCCACATGGCATTGCAGATGGCATCCCTCCTAAGAGCCATGGCATTGGATTCTTGGGACTAGCTTTCATTCTCAGGCTGGGTGTCAAGTGGGTCAGGTTGGGTGCCAGTGAAACCCTCCTCAGGTGGTACTACTTGGTCAATACCAAAACCTAAGATCCAATTGTGCAGAATATAACAGGCTAACACAAGCTTGACCTATGTCTTGTATGGCTGGAAGGTCTTGTTGTCTAGGATACGAAACCTGTTCTTCAAAGCACCAAAAGCCCTCTATACAGTGATCCTTAGTGATGAGTGCCTTAGGTTGAAAAGCTCATTTGCATTGGTTGGGTGGTTCCTGCTCCCATACTCTGTCAAGTGGTACCTGATCCCCCCATAGGGGGGTAGGAAGCGACTGTGGCATGCATACCCAACATCTTCCAGGTAGAATTTACCTACAATTGGTAGACATCTACTGTGAGTCTGTGTGCCAAGGGCAAGGACATAAGTGCATTGACTAGGTAGTGCAGTTACCTGGTGGGACAGTGAACCCATCATCCCTCTCAATGGCATCATCCAGGATTAGTGCATCATGGGCAGAGCCCTCCCAGCCAGCAAGGACATAAGTGAACTTGAGGTCAAAGTCCACAGCAGCAATGATATTGTGTGTGGGGATGTGTTTCCTACCCCTAAAAGCAGCTTGTATGTGTCTAGGCACCCTTTTCAACACATGTGTGCCATCAATGGCACCAATGCATTCCTAAAAACCATGCAGGTGAGATAGCAGTACATATGAATATGTACATCTACCAAATGCAGGAACATGTGCTTTACAATTACCTTGAAGAATGGATTCCATCTATGGCTTCCAAGTACCTTTGGGTGAATTGTAGTGCTAGGAGGCTTGATCATTTCATTCCTAAGTTCACTAATAGCATACAAGACCTAATGGAAGTGCCTATGGACTATCTCTATGGACCTCCTAAATGACTGGCGAACAACTCTAAACCTTTGGTTGTGGCCTACAACATGAAGGAACATTGCAACATGCTCCTCTATTGTGCATCCTTCCCTTTCACATACAAGGCTCCTCTCTGTAAAAAGATTGCATAAAGCAAAAAAGGAGCTCTAGTCATCCTAAGCATGGAAAGGCACTCTCCATCAGTGGAGTTATAGATAGCATTTAGGGTATGTTGCCTATGCTGCTCAGCTTCATTTCTAGTGCATACAGTAGAGGGTTAGGTTCAATTTCAGGTTTAGACTTTTTCCTTTTAAGCCTAGTAGTGACAAAGGAAACCATAACTACAACCATTGTTGTTGCTTGTTTACACATCATCTCACGGCTATCAGAGGGATCCACCTACATGCATATAACAATGAAATAGGAACTCAGATCATCATACCCTGCCTGGCCTCAACATGAATGTACAAGGATTAAAGAAGCGGATTTAGCACGGCTGCATGTAAAAACATGCCTCCCAAGTGCTTAGGACAACATCATCGACCACAAAAAAATACAGGCAACCATCACAACCATGAAATGCAGCCGGTGCAAAATGTAGAGTAAACATAGACGCCATAATTAGACATAACAAGCTACTATAACAACCAACATCAAATCAATAGAAACTAAAACCCTAATCCATCATGCAGCAGTAGCTTGTACTGAGAATACATGAATGAATAGTGAACTGCAACTAGGATAACAAACCCTAGCGTCATCGCCATAAAGAGGGACTGTGGATTGGGGGTTGATTTCACCTCGGGGTGGTCGTCAAAGCAAAGGAGCGGCGCAGCTAGGAGAAGAAGAACCGACGAGGAAGAGGAAGCAGATCTGGATGGAGAGGAAGCAGATCTGGCCGGGGAACAGCAACCGCACCACCTCACCAACAGAAGAAGATGGAAGAAGATGGCGGCCTCCATGGAGTACCCACGGTCGACAGAGCGGCGCCTTGTCAAAGAAGATCAAAGGCGGGCGAACAGAGAGGAAGCCACCGGGAAAGGAAACCACCGCAACGGACACCACTATCCACTACCGCCGGTCTCTCACGTGCGTGGAGGGAAGGAGACGGAGGACATGGAGACGAGGAAGGAGACGCAGCGGAGGGCAACGACTGCTTATAAAGGCGGAAGATTTCGCCGGTACGGAGGGCGCGCGGAGCTTTCCCCCTTCCTGCGCGAGCCCACCACAACCACCCGCCGCCGTGCCAAATCGCCCTGATTTCGGCCGCCGCGCGCCACTCGCAGCCAGCCTCCTAGAAAACAAACCCTACCTTCGTTTTCGGGGAGCTAGGCGGAGCTGCCCCTTTTGGCTCCTGCTGGCCTGGCTTAGGAGCGGCCTAGCGGCCCCAAACACGAGAGTTGCAGCCCACGGGCGCAACCGGGCCGCTGGGCCACCTCTCCAAACACGCCCTAGAAGAACATTCAAAAAAGAGATGGCATGAGGTCTCTTCAGTGTTTTCTTGACACAAGGACATCCCTTTTTCAGCACAACCTTTAATATATAAGTAAAATAAAGAGGCATGAATGAATATTTTTTTTTGCTGGTCCTGGCTCCTTGAGAAAAGCAATGTCATCTACTATTATGCTGTAGTTGAATCATGATTGTAGTGAAATAGTGCAAATTTAAAGTTAGACAAATAATAAGAGAAATAATTAGGCCAGCGTTTTGGTTACCTGAGCAACACAATTATTTTGCCTGCCAACATTATCCATACACTTGGTGTCCTTAAACCAAGCAATGGCTGCAGGCTCCATTATTGCAGCAAGTATCTGTAACTTGGATATTAGTGTGTTAAAAGATTGTTTATATTATCTAACACGGTTCACAAGCAATAAAATGCAAACCGGAAGATTTAGACCTTCGATTTGTCATTTGGGAAATTCTTGCTACGAACTTTGAAAAGCTTGCAAACTGGAAGAATGTAATTATGGAATCGTGTCGGTCAAAGTAACGCAAGTTTGACAAAATATATAGTAAATAATACTAACATTTAAATAATACTAACATTTATGTCTTTAAATAAATTTATTATAAAAATATATTCCATAACTAATCTAATGGTACTTATTTTGTCTTATGAGAGTTAGTACTTTTTTTATATAGTTTTAGTTAAAGTTTAAACTGTTTGACTCCTCGAAATATGAGAATTGCATTTTTTGATGGGCGGAGGAGTACTATCAGATAGTTCCGGCTTTTCTCATCCGGATCATGATGAAGTATCCCAAAAAGCAAGATAAATCATTTTTTTTCTAGAGGCTCATTTGTCATATTGACAAAAGTACTGTTGTTACAGAAAAAGAGAACACCTTCCCTAGAACTTGATGACAACAGATATGAGAATGTACGAATATAGAATAAAAAAGACAAACAAACCCGTGCGTTTAGCTTCATTGTCAGATTTCTCAGACTTATTTTATATTACAAATATTAATATTTTATTATATAAATTTGAACGAACTTAAATTGACCTGTTCGGATAAATTGAGAGAGCTGTTGCTGTTTGCATGATGGGTCAACGTCGTTGTTTTTTTTTTTTTATTGTACTCCCTCCGTCCCAAAATATCTGTCATTTTCGCTTCCCGAGAAATAAATTTGATAAAATATATATTAAAAAATATTAATATTTATGGTACATAACTAGTATCATTGGAAAGATCTTTGAATCTAGTTTTTTAATAAATTTATTTTGAGATACAAATGTTGTACGTATTTTCTACAAATCAAGTCAAACTTGTGGCACGAAAACCGGAAACGACAGATAATATAGGACAAAGAGAGTACTCTTGATCCTATATTGCAGGTTTTTTTAGTGGAACCTATACTGTAGCTGTGGCCTTGTTCTCTCTGGGGGGTACCTTGTGCATTGTGTGTTCGGGTTCCAAGTAGTTCGGCCTCCTATTATTTGTTTTGTTTTTCCATTGTATTTTTGGGCCCGCTTGCTTCTGTGGGACGTGCTTAATTTTATTGGGATGTGGCTGCGCAGCTATGTCACACAAGTCTATTGTTGGGTATTGATATTAGGGATATCCAAAGTAATGAAGTTAGTGTTCACAGTGACTTCTTCGGATGGCTCGGGACATATTAAAAAGTCTTGCCCGACCCTAAGGCCGTGGGCTCTGTCTCACCCGACCCCCTGGGTGCAGGCTCCGTCTCGCCCAACCCCAAGGCCACGGGCTCCGTTTCACCTGTCCCCTTGGGTGCGGGCTTCGTCTCGTCCGACCCCAAGAATGCGGGTTCCGTCTCGCCCAAGATCACGGGCTCCGTCTTGCCCGGCCTTAAGGCCGTGGGCTCCGTCTCGCCCGACCCCTTAGGTGCAGGCTCCGTCTCGTCTAACCCCGAGGCCACGGGCTTCATCTCACCCGACCTTGAGGCCACGGGCTTCGTCTTGCCCAACCTCGAGGCCGCAGGCTCCGTCTCACCCAACCCCTTGGGGACACGGTTCCATCTCGTCCGACGGGGACTCATACCGCCGCCAACCACTCCAGGTCTAAGCGTATGGGCCTATGTCAAAACTCTAAGGCCAGGGAGGAGGCTAGCACGCCTCGATGTAACCCATGGTCATGACGGGCCATATCTGGGATTCACATCAAGAACAATGTCGAGCGTGCCGGTGCTGTTCTGCCTAATCCTCGTACGGGCGCTAATAGACACGTCAGTTCACCATGACATCCGCCGGGATGGAGTGGAACGCCATGTCCAGCAGATGACGCCTGCGCATGGCGCTAGTGGTGAACAGGGCCGCGACATAGAGCCGTCCCTATTGACATCTACAGGATCAGTGGGACCTGCATGAAGGAGAAGAAGGACCCGGCAACCCTAGAAAACTTCTTCTATATCTCGTTCTTCTCCTTTTCCTCCTCTATAATCCGCGCTTTCCCTTCGCCTATAAAAGGGGAAGCAGGGCGCCCCTACCTGGGGGATATCGACACAAGAGCACGACACGAGCATAAGGTTGAGCGGCAAGCGAGCTCTCAGCACTCGTTCACTCCTTCCAACAGAGACTTGGGATCCTCTCCCTCTCTTGCCTGTCTGTAACCCCTACTCAAACCAAGTGTCGGTAACAGGAGCAGCAGCGAACTGGTCCTAGGGATGTTCCGCCTGAACCAGTATAAACCCTTGTGTCCTCCGAGCACACCATTCGAGCCAGATGCGCAAATACAAATTTATTTATCGGCGGTTCGAAAACACCGACAGTTGGCTAGTCAGGTAGGGGCTTTTTTTGCGTCTCGACGTCCACATCAGGCCTCGGATGGCTAGTCACAGCGTCAGCTGGGTCCCGAGCACGCACGTGCGCTTGGGAACCTAGACTTCATCGTTACGATGGAGGAAGAGTTGGCACAGGTTCTCACCGCCGTCTAGCCTCTCCACTCCACCAGCCTCGACACGGTCATCAAGGCACTTGAGGAGCTATAGCTGCACGCACCGGAGGCCTACGCTCCCAGGAGCGACCAGCTCCTCGGCTTCGATTATGGGAGGCTAGAGCGCCAGCTCGGTGCCTTCCTAGGACCCCAACCATCCCGGGAGGACCCACGCCGCCTCACCTTATCGTTCGCCAATGTCATGATGCAGCTTACCGGAGGAGAGCCGCTCTCCCCAGAATACCTCTTCTAGAGCACCCCAATAGTGCTCCTGTTCGGTCTACGCAACACCATTGAGACCGTTGGTCATCTGGTGGCACAGCACACGCCCCCATCCCCTACGAACGATGAGTTCATGGGGATGACTGAATACATCACGGAATCTTTACACGACCTTCTCGCGGGAGAATCGAAGTCACCCTCCAAATCTGACTCTAGCAGGGGGAGCCATCACCCCCGCAAGAATGTTTCATGGTAGGTACTCCCAAGAGATACATCAAAAGCATCCACGAGGGTGGGGCTACCCCAAAAGATGACCTCAATGATGAGGTCAAGGGGGATGCAGGGGCCCTACCTTGCTTGCGGGTAGTGCGGCTGAGGGCGCGACACCAAGAGCTCAAAGAAGGATGACTCTAGCTCGGGCATGAACGTGTGGAGCTCGAGCGAGAGATCGAGTGCCAAGGAGACGGTGGGCGTTCATGCGCCGTGGCCCACAGCGTGAACCAGGGGATCATCAAGGATGATGAATCCCTCCCACACTTCACCCGGGCAAGCCAGAACATTGTTGCCATGGCGGCCTTGCTTCGATGGCTTCTAGAGTCTGTGACACCCGAGGATCATTGGGCCCATCACAAGATTCACACGCTACTCGAGCATGCGACGGCGCAGTAGGCCGAGAGATCACTGTCCTAAAGATGCGAGCTCGACGCCAAACAGCGCGCACCCTCAAAGCAACCTAACAGGGATATGTCAGTCTACCAGGCGTAGCAAGGCAGCAGGCCATGCATCATGGCCCTAGTGCATGAGCGTCTCGGCCTCCATCGTGACACACGTAACAACCTAGATGCCCGCAGGCGTGCCCATGGCGATGAGAGGGAGGAGGCTAGCCGTGACTACCACCCTCATCATGGCGGATGCTACGACAGCCATGAGGACCAAAGCCCAAGCCCTGATCTGCCGGGACCTCAGGCCTTTGGCCGACACATCCTCAACGCTATCTTCGCACCGCGATACCGACTGCCAACCAACATCCCAAAATAGAGGAAACAAACCCTAGACTGTGGCTCGAGGATTATCGGCTTGCTTGTTAAGCCAGTGGAGCAAATAGTGGCAATTTCATTATCCACAACCTTCCATTGTTCCTGGCCAATTTGACACGAACATGGTTGGAACACCTTTCGCCCAACCGAATCCAAAGTTCGGCGGACCTAAAAGAGATCTTCATGAGAATCTTCTAGGGAACATACATGCATCCTAGGAACCCGTGGGATCTCAAAAACTACCGACAAAATTCTAGGGAAACTCTTCATGGGTACATCCAGCACTTCTACCGGTAGTGCAACGAGCTACCCAACATCGCCGACACCGACGTCATAGGAGCTTTCCTATCTGGGACCAACTATGAGTCCCTAGTTCATAAGCTGGGATGTAAGGGCCCACGAACCACCAAGGAGCTCCTTGATATCACCATTAGCCATGCCTCGAGCGAAGAGGTGGTTGGGGCAATTTTTGACCGTCCCAAGGGCAAGACAAAGCGGGACAAGGACGCCGGTGAAGGCACCTCATACCGCCCCAACAAGAAGAACAAGCAGCGGTGCGAGGGCTCACTCATGGCCACTACAGACCACAAGGGGTTTGGAAGCCCACCGAGGGTACCCCGGACCACTTTGAGAAGCTGCTCGAAGGGCCATGCCTAAACCATGCTTTCCGCATCAAGCACCTATATAAGGACTACATCTTTATGAAGCGGTTCTTGTCTGAAGGCTCCAACAAGGGGGAGCATAGGAAGGAGCTCAAGCCGGCCGCAGATGACACCGAGGGGAAGGATGATAGATTTCTGATACTAGATAGCTGCCTCATGATCTTCGGAGGGTTGGCGGCCTATGACTCCAAGCGCTGCCAGAAGCTTGCGCATCGTGAGGTCTATACGGTCGAGCCAGCTATGCCTTCTTTCCTCCAATGGTTGGAGTCCGCCATAACATTTGATTGGACCGACCACCCAGAAAGTGTCTCGTAGCTAGGAAGATACCCACTCATGGTTGACCTGATCATCGACATAAAGCGGCTCACCATGGTGCTAATAGATGGAGGCAGCGGCCTCAACATCATGTACGCTAAAATGCTTGATGCCATGGGCATCGACCGATCACGCATCTGGCCGACCGAGATGCCTTTCCATGGCATCATACCTAGAAAGCAGGCCGTGCCACTTGGGTAGATTGATCTATTCGTCACCTTTGGGAATCCATCCAATTATAGGATGGAGACCCTTACCTTCGAGGTGGTCGGGTTCCACGGGACCTACCATGCCATCCTGAGACCTCCATGCTACGTGAAGTTCATGGTCGTACCCATCTACACCTATCTGAAGTTGAAGATGCCAAGTCCATGCAGGGTCATCACCATCGGCACCTCCTTCTAGCGTGCCTACAAGTGCGAGGTCGAGTGTTGTGAACACGCCTCAGCAATTATTGCCTCCAAAGAGCTTGCAGCCATCAGGGAGGAGGTCGTCGAAGAAGCGCTCGACCCCAAGCGGTCAGTCGGGTCTTTTGAGCCTATAGAGGGCGCCAAGGAGGTCCTCATAGACCCCAATAGCTCCGAGGGCAAAGTGGTGCGTATCGGCACCACGCTTCCCTCCAAATAGGAAAGCGCGCTCACCGACTTCCTCTACGCCAATAGAGACATCTTTGCGTAGAGACCCTCGAAACATGCCAGGCATTCTGAGAGAAGTCACCGAGCATGCTTTGAAGATCAAGCAAGGCTCCAAGCCGGTGAAGCAGCACCTACGTCGCTTCAATGAGGAGAAACACAGGGCCATTAGTGAGGTGATTGCGAAGCTTTTGGCAGCTGGGTTCATCAAGGAAGTGTATTACCCCGAGTGGTTAGCCAATCCCATTCTTGTACGAAACAAGAGTGGGAAATCGAGAATGTGTGTTGACTACACAGGTCTCAACAAAGCATGTCCAAAGGATCTGTTTCGTTTGCCACGCATATACCAAGTAGTCGAATCAACCTCAGGGTGCGAAACCCTTTGCTTCCTTGATGCGTACTCCAGGTACCATCAAATCACGATGAAAGTGTCCGACTAGCTCGCGACATCTTTCATCACCCCACTCAGATTGTTCTGCTACGTCACAATGTTGTTTGGTCTAAAAAACATAGGGGCTACATATCAGCGTTGTATGCTTAAGTGTTTCAGGGACCTCATCGAGTGAACCGTTGAGGCCTATGTAGACGACATCGTGGTCAAGTCCAAATGGGCAAACCAGCTTGTAGCTAACCTAGAGCAGACCTTCGTGAAACTCTAAGCAAACAACATCAGACTCAACCTTGAGAAATTCATTTTTGGGGTCCCGAGGGGTACGCTACTAGGTTTTATCATCTCCAAGCATGGCATCGAAGCCAACCTAGAGAAGATCTCGGCCATCATGAGGATGGGCCCAATTCAGAACATAAAGGAGGACAGCGAGTTATAGGGTGCCTCGCCACGCTTAGCCATTTTATCTCGCGCCTTGGCGAATGAGGTCTCTCCCTCTATTGGCTTCTGAAGAAAGCTAACTGTTTTGAATGGATGCTCAAGGGCCAGGAGGCACTTAACAAGGTCAAGCAGCTCCTGACGAAGGCCTTGATCCTAGTCCCCCCGACCGATAGGGAACCGCTCCTGCTCTACATTACGACCACCACACAAGTGATCAGCGCCATCCTAGTGGTAGAGCAGGAAGGGGAGCAACACGCCCTCAAAGTATAGTGTCCCATGTTCTTTGTTAGCAAGGTCTTGTCCGATTCCAAGACTCGCTACCCCCAAATCCAAAAACTCATGTACGCCATCCTTATCGCTAAGAGGAAGTTGCGTCACTACTTCGAGTCGCATCTAGTGATGGTTGTGACGTCCTTCCCACTCGGTGAGGTCATCTAAAACCAGGATGCCACGGGAAGAATCATAAAGTGAGAACTCGAGCTGATGGGTCAAGGCATTTCATATGCCCCTTAGATGGCCATCAAGTCCCAAGTGCTAGCTGATTTCATTGTAGAGTGGACCGAGATCCAAATACCACCAATAGTCATCAACCAAGAGTATTGGACGATATACTTTGATGGATCGCTGATGAATAAAGGTGCCGGCGCAGGGCTGGTCTTTGTTTCACCCCTTGGGGTACGCATGAGGTACATGGTTTGCATCCATTTCCCCTCCTCCAACAATGTGGCTGAGTATGAGGCACTCATCAATGACCTATGCATCACCATCAAGTTGGGTATCCGATGGCTTGACGTCTGGGGTGACTCCTAGCTGGTCATCAACCAAGTCATGTAGGAATCAAGCTACCACAATGCCAAGATGGTTGTGTATTGTTGAGAAGTCTGCCAGTTGGAGGACAAGTTCGACCGTCTTGAGCTCAATCACATCCCAAGGCGTCTCAATGAGGCGGCTGACACGCTGGCGAAAATGGCATCTGGCCGAGAGCCGATGTCAATGGGCATCTTTGCCAGTGATTAGTACAAGCCCTTGGTCCACTATGAGGGGCTAGAGCACACCGATGATGGGCCACCTGCCCTAGGCTCAGGGGCTAACCAGTCGGCAGCTCCATCCGACCCTGAAGTCATGGAGCTTGATAAGGATCCAGTGATAGAGTCTGACCCTATGGCTAACTAGAGGATGCCTTACCTTGACTACCTCCTCTGTGAGGCGCTGCCAACGGATAAAATGGAGGCTCAGCGGCTCGCGCGTCATGCCAAGTCCTTTGTCATTATTCAGGGCGAGCTCTACAGGTGAAGCCACAACAAGATCCTACAGCGCTGCATCCCCATCGAATAAGGGAAGCAGTTGCTAAGTGATATCCATGGTGGGGTCTTTGGGCACCATGCCACACCTAGGACCCTAGTCGAAAACATGTTCCGACAAGGCTTCTACTAGCCGACCATAGTAGCCAATGCTAAACAGATTGTGCACACCTATGAAGGGTGTCAATACTACGCTCGACAAACCCACCTGCCGGCCCAAGCACTCAAAATGGTCCCCATCATGTGGTTGTTCATGGTCTGGGGTTCAATCTTGTCAGACCTCTCAAGAGGGCGCCCGATCAGAGGATCTACGAAGAAGATAAGACTTAGAGGCATGGAAAGATAACATGAGGGTCAGAAGCATGGCCATATCATACCTAGCCAACCGGGGCGACAATGTCGCGCATCGAGCTCATCATGGTGGTCATGACAAGAACCACGTACCCAACCTTCATGTGGAAGCTCCCCCATTCCCTCTCCTCTGCTACTTCATCGAGGGCAGCCACTTGGACTAGAAACCGAGACGTCCCCGTGCTGACCTCATGCGGCGCCGACCTCTCTTATGGCGGTAGCTCCTCTAGCAATAGAGGGGTGGGTGACATGGACATGTAGGCCTACCCTATCGCCACATCCATGAAGGATGCCTCAGGCATGCCCCCTTCCGTCCACCCTACCACGGACACGGCCACCTGCATGGACGATGGCTCCAGTAGTGCCGCCTCCCCCTATGACGTTGAGGACATGACCACCCACGCCATGCCTGCCATGGGTGCCCTGGACACACCCTCCTCCACCTGCTCTCCCATGGATGCCGCCATCAGCTGTGCCTCAGCGGTCGATGCCATGGCTGCCCCAACGCCACTCATGCTCACCACCGACGTGGCACCAGTCGACTCCTACCATGTTTGTCGGAGGAGGATCTTTTAAGGAGTGAGCTACAGGAGAGTCCCATGTCCTTCGACGCTGCAAGGGACATGGCGGTCAGTTCACGGCAAAAATTCATTTAGACAAAAGGACAAAAAAACTCTTGACTCACCGTGACATCATCATGCAAGGATGTTTTGGGGCTGGCTTGCTCGACCCCGTCTGCTCCTCGTTGGCATGTTGCCGCTTTGAGCCCTCCCTTGGCTCAGAGGGCTCAGACAAATTAGAACGGCCGCCTCTCGATGACTCCAGAGGCACCATTGAGGGCTTGGATGGAGCGGGGCGACCTTTTTCTACCGGCTCCGGGGCCGCCATCGAAGGCCCAGACAAGGTGAGGCAGTCTGATTCCACTATCTCTGGGGCCACCATCGAAGGCACAAACAAGGCGAGGCAGCATGATTCTGCCCATTTCAAGGCCACCATCGAAGGTCTAGACAAGGTGGGCAGTTTGATTCCGCTAGATCTAGGGGCACGTCCTCCCCCTCTTGCCCCATGGCATGCCATTGGAAGGGCCTCACCTGTGGTGCCTGCGGCGAAGGCGTTTCCTCATCCCCGGTGGCCAGATCATCCCACGGGATAGGCGACCCTCAGCCGTCATCCTCCTCCTCCTCCTCCTCTTCTTCTTCCTCCTCTTCTCCCGACGAACCTTGATGCTGCTTCCCTCGCTGCAGCTTCGCTCGCTACTTCGACCACCATTTCTTTTCCTCGTCGTCCTTCTTCTTCTTCCTTTGTTCATCTGTGGCATGGTTCACCGCCCTCACGAGCACGTGCTTTAGCAGCGGTGTGACAGAGTCCCAAAAGACTAACCCCGCCGGTAGCTCGATAAAGCTCATGTCTGGCCACATCACGGGATGCCCTAGGATTGGGAACATGGCATCGGCCTCCCCCATGGCCTCTTTGATGCACTGTGTGACCTCGCTATCATGGAGCAGCCCCTGGGTGAGGGTTGTCCCAACAAGCTACACGTCGGGCGTCATCCTGTACAGTGGGAGGACACGCGCCATCAGTCGTGCTACCCTCCTCACGTGAAACCCCCCGATGACGTCGTCCCCGTGGAGGCCATGGGTCTTCAGGAACGCAACAGCCTCGAGGAGATCGCGCATCCTCTTCTTCTCCTTGACGAGTGGCCCCCATGGCCATGATGGCGATACCTTTTCGATGAGGTGCCCGGAGAAGATCGGCAAGGGAGCGGCAAGGTCATTCTTTAGGTAGAACCAATAAGAGTGCCACCCCTTGTTCAATCTAGAGAGCTAGCAGGGCATGTACTCGGTCGCCCATTGCCCCCAGAGATGGATGCCCACGCATCCCATCGGCATCGGGGTCTCTTGGCCTCTCTCCTTCTTCTTGATGAAGGAGATGGAGAAGAAATATCTCCACAACTTGAAGTGGGGCTCAATCCTTTGGCACCCCTCGCACATTACGATGAAGGCCACGATGTACTAGATCTCATTAGGGTTCAAGTGCTATAGCTCGATCTGATAGTGGTGCAGCAGACCCCAGAATAATGGGTGGGGAGGAACAGTGAGTCCACGCTTGTGGAAGGGCGCGAAGAAAAAAATGTAGCCATCGAGCGGCGCCGACGCATCCTCACACCCGGGCATAAGCCACTCTACCACATCAGTCCTCCTGTGGAGAAGACTACGCTTGACGAGGCCCTCCATGCGCGCATGGGTAACATCAGAGTGGAACCACGAATCCATGGAGGATGGAGGTAGCTACAGAGAAGCAAAGGCGGTCGTGGAGAAACGGAGGCTATAGATCTAAGGCTCTAGAGGTGGATTAGCAAGCATGACAGATCCGAATGCCGATGGTAGAGAAACGGAGAAGGTAAGGCTGCGGTTTTGGTGTGTAGAAACATGAAGGGGGAGGCCGCTATTTATGGGACGAAACAGGGTGAGAAGGTGAACCGTGCGCATAGGTTCACGCGCTCACTGCGCCACGTCACGTCACCTCCCTCTAAAGATCGTGTGCACGCTATCTCTACACATGCCCTCGAAGGACACGCTGGATGACAAATTGCTCGGTCAATGGGCCAAGAACCGTCGTAGGTAAGGAGGGATATAGAGTTGAAAATGCTCCTATGGCCCATTCAGGACTAGGTGTTCAAAGGCTGGCCCACTGAGGGGTTCACAGCCACTCTGAGGCACCCTTAGAGCGAGGGGTGGAATGGGATGGGCCCACTAGCGGCCAGTACCTGGCCGCACAAGCATCACGGGCATCCCGGCCCACGTTCGAGTCTTGGTCAGTTCCGAGTCCATGGTTTTTCCTTGAAGAAAGGCAATGAGCCCTTAGGACCAGCCAAATGGACCCAAGAACTATATGGATTGACCGCCAAGAGTCTAGAGTCGGTCACCAGCTGACCCATGCTGGACCCCCATGAACGGGAAGCCAGGGCCCCACTCAGACTAGCCCGTTAACAGCTCACTGAGCAACATGTTTTGTCCATCGAGGAAAAACATGGCATGGCTCAACCCCTTCATTTTATCAAAAGAAAATGCTTGAGGGATGACCATCACAAAGATGAGCTGACCCTCGACTAGACCCCTGCTATGCGTGGGGGTTTGAGGGAAGTTGGACTCGCAAGGAGACCGAACGCGCAGTCGCAGGACGACAGCGGACCGATCAGGGACCGGAATCAAGAAAAATCTTTCCGACCTCCCAAATCCTACAGTACTTGCCCCCAAGAAGACCGATCATGACAAAAGGGAATTGTTGTCCCACCAGGATACGCCGCGGGCTAGAAAAAGAAGGTCAAGGTCCTCAGAGTCCTTCTGTCTAGAAAAGCCTCCAAAGTAGTATTCTACTCATCCGCAGGCTCGAGGGCTACTATCGGGTATTGATATTAGGGATACACAAAGCAAGGAAGTTAGCACCCACGCTGACTGCCCCCGATGGCTCGAGACGTATTAAAAGGTCTCGCATGACCCTAAGGCCGCGAGCTCTGTCTCACCCGACCCCTTGGGTGCGGGCTCTATCTCACCCGACCCCAAGGACACAGGTTCCATCTCGCCCGACCTTAAGGCCGCGAGCTCTATCTCGCCCGACCCCATGGGTGCGGGCTCCATCTCGTCCGACCCCAAGGCTGTAGGCTCCATCTCGCCCGACCTCGAGGCCGCGGGCTCCGTCTTGACAAATCTCCGACGGGGACCCATACCGCCGCCAACCACTCCAGGTCCAAGCGTATGGGCCTAGGTCAAAACTCTAATGCCAGGGAAGATGCTGGTATGCCTCGATGTAAATTGTGGTCCTGACGGGCCATACCTGGGGATTCACATCAAGAACAGTGTCGGGCATGCCGGTATTGTTCTTCCTAATCCTCGTACAGACGCTGACAGACACGTCAATTCAACATGACGTCCGCTGGGACGGAGTGGAATGCCATGACCGACAGATGACACCTACGCATGACGCCAGTGGCGAAAAGGGCCGCGACATGGAGTCATCCCTGTTGACATCTATAGGATCGGCGGGACCCGTATGAAGGAGAAGAAGGACCCGGCAACCCTGGAAGCCTTCTTCTCTCTCTCGTTCTTCTCCTTTTTCTCCTCTGTAACCCGCGCTTTCCCTTCGCCTATAAAAGGGGAAGCAGGGCGTCCCTACCTGGGAGATCTTGACACAAGAGCATGACATGAGCACATGGCTGAGCAGCAAGCGAGCTCTCAGCACCCGTTCACTCCTTCCACCAGATACTTGGGATCCTCTCCCTCTCTCGCCTGTTTGTAACTCCTACTGCAAACCTTGTGCATGTAACACGAGCAGCAGCGAACTAGACGTAGGGACGTTCCATCCGAACCAATATAAACCCTTGTGTCCTCCGAACATACCATCCAAGCCATACGCGCAAATACAAATTTATTCATCGATGGTCCGAAAACACTGACACCTACTGTTCTCCTCTTCAAACAGTCGTCACTAGTTTTTGTTGCTGGCCTATAACTGTTGATGGCAGTTGTTGCAGCTACGGACAGCTCTTCTAAGCAGCCTCTTTATTTCTCGCTCTCTTAGCATCTTCAAGAGATTAGCCAAACCATTTTCTAAAGGTAAATTTAGTTATTATTAAAGGAAAAACGTCTTCAATAGGCTCTGTAAATGACTCTCCAAATTTAGTAGCTCTCCATCCCACCTCATTCGCTCTCTATTTTTGGATAGCCTACCTCAATAGTCACCCAGCCTCTTGTTTTTACAGAGTCTGGTGAGTACTCTAGTATTTTTTGTCAAATCTATTTTAGAGAGTAGCTAAATTAGTAAATTTGGCTAGTCTTTTTGGCTAATGTCTTGGAGATGCTCTTATACTATTGCCGTTTCTTGAGAAAAGAATAATCAAACTGAACCACTAGAATATCAGCATATCAAGATTTTTTTTCTTGAAATAGCGGGAAAAGTTATGTACAGTAAATTTTATTCTTAGGAGAAAAAAAACAAAACAAATGCTAACCCAGTATTGTAATTCAAAATTGAACCCAAAAACCACAAAAATTAGGGTGGCGTGTCACACAGACCAACCAGCACTCAACCATGACTCACTAAACTGAGCCAACTCAATCGACAACCACCCAAATAGCAGATCAACTCGAACAACTCCCTCCATGCATTTTAGGGGGAAAACGACAAAAACCCAAACATTTGAATTTTTCAGATGTCACCGTTTTCAATCTAGGGTTGCCATCCTCCTCTACGGCTCTACCACAAAAAGCAAGTGATACAAAAAGAACCGGCGGTCTAAATCTCAGCAGGCTAGTCCACTCATCCGGTCAGGTAGTCCAACCAATCAACAGCACGGATATAGTACCATATTGCCATCAATGAATGATGATGATGTTTCAGCTCAACGGCCCAAAAGCGCTCCAGTTGCCTGAGAAACACGGGTATTTGTTCTTTGTTACCCTCCAAAGTGTAATTGGCCCCTAAGTGTATTGCAGCAACATTCAAACCCTCGTGGTGCATATATAAGACTGTCTCCAACAGCATAGGCAAAGGGCGACCCAAACGCAAAATATGTCGTGCACAATATTTTGGGTCCAAAAAATACGCTCCAACAGAGGACGCATCCAAAGCACCCATTTTGGGTACCTGGTGAGTCGGAAAGCAAAAAATCATCGTCTCTCTCGATGACGCAAAAGCAAAGCAGAGAGAGGGAGCTGAGGGGGGGCTTCGGCGTGAGCTCCGTCCACCCGCGCGCCTCCGCCATGAGAGATCCCAAGCCGAGGAGAAGCCAAGCAGCCCCCACCCTCGCCGCCAGGCTGCAGAAGCACTCCACCTGGCTCCTCCTCCTGCTTTGGTTCGCCCTCTCCCTCGCCCTCTTCCTCTCCACCACGCCACCCGCCGCTCCTCCTTCCTCCGCTTCAAGCCCTGCGCCCTCGCCGCCACCGGCACCGGCACCGGCGCAGCCGCGGCGCCCCCCGTTCGGATCTACGTCTACGACCTCCCCACCCGCTTCAACCGCGACTAGGCGGCCACCGATGCGCAGTGCGTGCGCCACCTCTTCGCGGCCGAGGTGGCGGTGTTGTCCTTGACTCCCTCTTGCGGCTCGCAGAGGGGGAGGCTGTAGTAGCTGAAGGGCATCTCGGTGTCGATGGAGGTGAGCGAGTTCACCTTCACGTTGAGGTAGTCGCGGGGGTTGAACTTGTGCACGTAGCTCCCCGGGAGGTTGAACCCGTGGGCGCCTGGCAGGGCCACTGCAAGCAGCGTGGCCGTCGCGATGAGGAGGAGGAGCGCGCGGGGGCGAGCCATGGATCTGGATCGGCAGGGGCGTGCGGATCTGGGCCCCGCGGCAGTATGGTCTGGGGTGGGGGCGGGTTGGTTGTGGCGCTCGGCCCTGCTCCGGCGAGGAGGGGGGTGTCGGTGGCCGCGGAGCAAATCTAGTGGGGGACGGGGCGGGTGGGGACGAAATGACATGGGGGTGGAAGAGGGGGGGAGGGGCCGGTGGTGTGGTTGCTCGGGGTCTGTTGGAGGAGGCAGAGATTTGGGTCTGTGACTTTTTTTTTTTTACTGTAGGTGATCTATACTATTGAATGAGTATCTTATTTGGGTTGTTTGGTTGGAGAGTTTAAGAGTAAAAGTATTCGCATAGGTACGTACAAAAGCTGGCACTGACGTGATAGACTAGATTGTCTGTCTGGTAGCGCCTGATTTGAATCGTGTCAGGTTCTAGACTCCCTAGTCCGTACATTCCGGTACCAGTCCCATCGGCTAGATGCTCCTTATCTTTCGAGACCGGAAGCGTCGGGCGATGTGGGCGGAACAGATTTTGGAATAAAAAAATTGAATGCACCGGGGTCCAAATCTCTCTCCTACCTTTGATGAACGACATGTGTCATCTTAAACAAATCATGCGGTCAATAAATCTACCGATTACATACCTAGATATGGTCCCACGAAGCATTATCTTATTTAGATTAGCAGATCAGCCGTGTGACTTACTTCAGGGACAATTCTTCAATCGTAGTATGAGAGATTTGGACTCCTGGTCCATACAATTTAATTCCCGATTTTGAAGTTCATGCCTAGACCTAGAGACACACGTTTGTTGCGCGCCTTCGAAATCAAACCTAGTTTTTTTTTTTTATTCGGACATGTCTCATAAACCTCTAATATAGCAAACTGTACAGATAAGCGCAGTATCCCAACATCAGTGGACTATCGTCAATCTAATCTAGAAACATGTCTCATAAACCGCTCGAGTAACACTCAAACCGGCGGCAACGCATCGACCGATGGCTCCGCGACGGCTGCCGCTTTTGTGTTGACGCTCTCCGGGGAGAGCTGGCCGCGGCAGAGCGGGCACGTACGGTGAGCGCGCAGCCAGGCATCGATGCAGTCGACGTGGAACAAGTGCCGGCACGCCGGCAGCTGCCGCACCATCTCGCCGGCTCGCACGACCTCCAGGCAAACCGCGCACAGCACGGAACTGCCGCGCGGCTTGTCGTCGCCCTTCTCCGCCGCTGGTGGCTCGTACGCGAACGTCGGCAGCGCGGCGATCGCGGCGTCCACTAGCCCGCACGCGCACCGGTGTTGCACCACCTGCCGCCCCCCCGGAGCGGCAGCAGCCTGGCGTTGCTGCTGCGCCGCGGGACCGGCGGCTCCGTTCCCCGTGGGTGCGAGCCAGCCGACGAGCCCGAGCAGGAGCACGACGGCGCCGGCGATGGCGCAGGCCCTGGAGATGCTCACCGCGGCGGCCAGCGCGATGAAGAGCAGCACCGAGACGCAGGACACCCCGACGCAGTAGAAGGCGAAGCTCTCGCAATGATCCCTGGCCTCCACGGCACTCGTCGCCACCACCCTGGGGTGCAGCGTCAGCATGTCGTCCGTGCTTCCCTTGCTTCCGGAACAACAAGCCTTGTTCGAGTGTGTGGATCCAGGACTCCTGGGTGGCGAGAGGAGACAATCGAGCTTGAAATAGGCGTGCGCGGCGCTGGTGCTCTGCGCGGCGCGGCTTACGGTTTTCCAGTGATGTCCGGGCTCCTTTCGGAGTGTGGAAATTAAAATGCGGCGAGGAAGCGACGATTCTGGACGTGCGTGGTGTTTATCGCGTCGGCCACGTACACCGCACCCCCACGGAGTCGCTGTCCCACCGTTGGAGACCAGCGGTAAGTGCGGTGAAGAAGGCTGCGAAATGAACTCGCACGCCAAGATGAGTGAACACTGAACAGTGATGACACGATTCTAACACTGCATGATATGGCATTGGCCCCATTCGCTTCGCTGAAAAACAAGCCGAAACACTGTTTCGATTGATTTGTCGTGAGAGAAAAATACTGTTCCAGCTAAAAAACAAGCTGAAAAAGACGGTTTATAATAGAAGCGAACAGGACCATTAATAAACATTGTTTGATTAGATACTACTAGTCCATCAAAGATCAACCCGGCCGTGCTAGATCAAGAAACATGAGCATTAGATATTCTTTAATACGACCCATAGCTAATAAAAATTATACTTATATTAAATTATACGTTGTCCTCTTTGTTCTTTTTTTTCTAAACGATAAGCATCACAAATATTTTGTAGTCATTATTTGGCTATGATAAACATATAATTTACTGATCTATATGTTCTTCATTCATATCCCCATTTGCATGACACGCACCCGTGTGTCTTCAACATGGATTTTGTTGAAATCTTAACTTAAACTATGGTTACACTTGTTGCGGCCTATATCTTATGATGTCATGAATTTAAGTTACAGTATTTCAAATATTAGTCTTATTGAGTGCTATAGAACTTTTAATCCCCAAGTTAATTTAAAAATCTTGTGCTTATTGTACCTTTTAATATTACTCTTGTTTTACTTTATAAGATAAGGACTTTAGATCATAGAGACATAGATGGCTTTTTAAGTACTATGATGACATATATTTAAGACAAGTGGTAGATCTTGAAAGGAGATCATGGGTGGATCGGAGTGGTAACCTTGACAGGATATATTAATATTTAAGCTTTATATAATGACTATTTACTCTAAGAAAACTAAAAGGCCATGAAGATATAGTGATCTATGGTTTGCACTAACCTCCCATTTCTCAAGAGGTTTGAATTTTCTTATCAAGGAATTATATGTGCAGTGGCGGTTATAATATCAATATAAATATGTCGAACATTTTATTTAAAAATGTATAGGTATACCTAAAGTAATAACTTATATAGATATTTTATAACATATGTAATGGTTATTAATACATTTAAATAATTTGTTAATATCATTAGTATATCAGACGTTATTCATTAAGGAATCTTTTTCATGGTTGCTGAAACATGACATATATATTCATCTCTTATGCATGCATGTGTACTTGATCTGCTTGATGACCTCTATTTAGAATTTCTTGGATTTATATTTTTTCCTAGTGCGATATACATAATCTTAAGTAATATAAACTTTAATTGCATCCCCTTTCAATGACATCACGTTCTTTAGTTTTGCTTCGTACTCTTTGATCTACTTGTTGCATTTTTATTCACGTGTTTAGTTAAAAATCTAGTAGTTGTGTGTTTTTATTCAAATTTTAATTTTTTATTTTATCCAGAAAGATTATAGGTCCTAGGTTATCCTCTTGGTTTTCACACCACAACAATTGACATGTTGATTTTTTATATTATAGAATTATATATGTAGTAGCTTTGTTCTATAAAGCAAAGAGTGCTTAAAACTAAATTACCAATATTGATATGGTAAAATGATTCAATCTAAATGTGTAAAATTACTAATTTAAATTAATAACTTATGAAATTTATTATCATGGATTATTATCCTAATGTATACATGTTTATTACTTGGTCTATATGGTGGAACATAATACTATGCTTACTTTTAATTTAATTGGGATAGAAGTGTGATATTTAGAAATATATAGCATACTTTATGGATATTAAATTATTTTTCATGATAGCTTATATTAATATTTATATGTTGATTTGAGAGACATTTTTTTTATTACAAACAAGGTGGATGTTTTAGATCAAATAATGATTTTAAATAGAGGGCTTAGAGCGACCCCGTAGTAAGTTATTGTTGTTTTCGTCGCTTTGTCAGCTACGATTGCTACATTCTACTTTAAAGAGAATGTTACAAACATATTTGTGTTCATCAAATTCATGATTTTCATATGTTCTTAAATACATTACTTGTATTTTTCAAGGTTTTCTTACAAATCGCTATCCATCCTAGCTCTGCTATAGCTACTAGAAAAAATACTGCAATTTTAAACAATGGTACAAATTAAAATGTGTTACTTTTTTGTTAATAATGACATCTATGGATAATTTGAATGGAAACATAGGGGTTATGTTGCATTCTCTTTCATAAAGGTAGATGTCGGTAATTTATAAAAATAATATTATCATGTTATGTTAAATTATCTTTCCAAATGATGGAGGTGTGGGTAATTTAGATACAAATTTAGAGAGTTATTTTAAATTATCTTTCATAATAGTACATGTAGGTAGTTTAAATACAAAATCAGGAGGTTACTTTGAATTATCTTTGATAATAATAGAGCTGGATAATTTATATATAAATTTAGGAGATAAATTTTGAATTATCTTTTACCATGACAGAGATGGGTAACTTAGATGCAGAATTAGGTGCTTATTTTTTTGTATTTTTTATAATGACAAAGGTGGATAAATTTTAAATAAAATAGAATAAATTCAATGGCTACTACTAATGATGATAATTAGAGTCTACCAAGTTAAAGACCGTGAGAATTTTTAGGTATTATTTTTTCAAGCATATATAGTGAAACTTAGAAACAGTAAGATAAGATAATCTAGTCACGCCGTGTTGTCGTGACAAACCTCGACCCAAACATGGTTCTATGGTCTCTTGGTTGGTCTGATAAACATGGTGGTCTAGCTGGGTATGAAAGCAATACTTTAGGTGAAACAAGAACGAAGTGGAGCCTATGGTCTTGCTTGGTTTCTTCGCTGAAAACTGTTACATCTTGTCAAGTGAAGATAGCAAGCGACCCTATCTATTCGGTTCTTTTGTTTTGGCGCTTTGAAACCGTGCAAGCAAGATTTGCCTCGCTCCTCTGAGAGAGCCAAATTAGTTCGTTTGCTCGCTTGAGCGCGGGCGCCTAGGTGAGGCAAGCAACTAAGCGAGCGACGCTCTATGAGAAACAAGCAGCCCATGACAAAAAAAAAAAAAGAAAGAAAAAAAAAGAAAGAAGCAGCCCCTTAATCCACGGTGGTCATCAGTCGTCCTGGACCCGAGAAGGTGATGACACTTGGTAGACCAGGACCTCGGCCACGGTTACATATACAAAAAAAAAAATTATTATGTCGGAGAAGTTAATAGAAATATTTTTTTCTTTCGCGGCCGTACCTGAGGCACATTTTTTATTAAGAGGGAGTAGAGTTTAAAACGGTACAAAGACTCAGCAAGTAATCCAGGAATTACCACAGTCAGAAAGACACAATGAACAGTGAAAAAAACGGAGAGGGGAACGACCCCTAGCCACAACAACACATGGACTGAGCCTATGAATAGAAAACAACATAAAAGTAGCCTATAGGGTGGCAAATACGCGATGGCAAAGCATCCACTCAGGGAAGACCAGATGAGCTTCCAGCAGCAGAGGCGATTAGAAATATTTGTGACGACCTCAAGCTTCCTTATGGTTCCAGAAACTCGAAACAAAGTTGTCAAAAAAACGAAACTCGAAACAAAACATACGATTGACTTAAGGTCCGTTTGGATGTAGATATTGAAGGGACTAGAATTGCATTGGATACCAATACCAAATCAGTGCATTGGAAATGTCTTACAATACCAAATATATTGTTTGGATGTACCTACAATTGACACACCTTCTCCCAGCTCTTTCTGTCAACAACAACAGACACACCTCCAGAGCTAGGAAAGAAGGAGCTTGCCGGAGCTAGAGAAGAAGGAGGTGGTCCGCTGGAGCCTGCCGGAGCTAGGGAAGAAAGACGTGGTTAGAGGAAGGAGGTTGTAGGCCATAGTGTGCCATAGCTGGGGGAGACGGAGGTGGAGAAGAAAGAGGTGGTCCGCTGGAGCCTGCCGGAGCTAGGGAAGAAGGGCGTGGTCGGAGGAAGGAGGTTGTAGGCCGTTGAAGGGCGTCGTCGATGGCTGGGGTGCGCATCGGGGGCATCAGGGGACTTCATGGGTTTATCCGGCGCGAGCGGAGAGGACTTGTCCAGGGTAGAGGGCGGTGTCGAGGTCACATGGCGCACAACGCACGGATGAAGGGCGGCTTCGACGTAACGCCAACGAGGGAGGCACCGGGGTCGGAGAAGGCCCAATTTCACCCGATACAGAGCCTCGCCCCTCTATATTGGGAGAGCCCATTTCTATTTATAGTCCAATACACTATCGTAATTCATAGGTTTGTTGTGTGCCCACTAGTAGAGAAACGACCTTTGATCCACTTCGAAATTTGGCTATAGTCCCGGTAATTTTCACGCCCGGGACTAGAGAAACCTTTAGTCCCGGTTGGTAGCTCCAACCGGGACTAAACATCCCTGCCCAACGGCTACTGCGCCAGGCTTTTGCTGGAGGGGACCTTTAGTCCCGGTTGGAGCTACCAACCGGGACTAAAGGTTCAATTTTACTTCCGGTTTGTACCTCCAACCGGGAGTAAAAGTCTACTCCCGGCTGGAGGCTCTGTTCGGGACTAGAAAGGGACATTTAGTCCTGCTTTCTGTCTACAACCGGGACTAAAGGTCCCCTCCTATATACCCTGTCAACAGAATATCATCGGTAGTCCTCCGAGGGGTATCCCATGAAGGTAGATTGATCGGCAGGGGAGCACGAGATCAAGAACAAGAAGGCAACAGAGACACACGAGTTAGACAGGTCCAGGCCGTCAGTACGACGTACTACCTTACTCCTGTGGTCTATTGGTTTGTATTAGCTATTATATGATATGCCGTGATTTTAGAGGGGGTCCCTGCCCGCCTTATATAGTCTGGGAGGCAGGGTTACAAGTCGGTTAGATCTAAGAGATAACCGGAAAGTAATTAATGATTACAAGAATCTTGGGATCATACATATCCTAACAGATCTCGTAATATCTTCAGGATATCTTTCCAATGTCTTACGGAAGGCGTCGAGCAGAGTCGTGCCTCGCAAGGCTTCTTCTTGCGGGCTAGGCCACCCCTAGGGGCGCAGCCCATGTGGTCTGCCATAGGTATCCAGGGTCGTACACCCCACAGCTAGTCCCCGAGCACCTTGTACCCGTTGTGCAATGTCGTCTTAAGCTTGTCCGAGCAGGTGCGAACAACGATGAGCAGTCAAGCTTATGGTCTCACCACCATGCTGAACTGCCGAGCTACGTGAGCCATCGCCGAGCAGTGTGAACCGTTGCCGAGCAGCACAATCTGTCGCCGAGCAGGGCGACATGTTGCCGAGCATCGTGAATCATCACCGAGCAGAGTGACCAAAGTATGGCTTGCCATAAGGGTGTAAGGAGCTCAAGTTTAGAATTGAAAATTTATCTGTACTGGAGCAAGTGTGCCCACTTAGAATCTGAACAAACTTGTTGGAGTCAATCTTCCTCTATAGGCGTATAGTCTTCGAGAAAAAACCCCGCACACTCACTGCGAGGTGAAGTGTGCCCACTTAGTCCCCAAGCCTGACAGCAGATGATGTAGTCATATGGTGCCAGGGTCAAAAAAATAAAGAACAATAGAAAACCAGCCGAGCAGGAAGCCAGTCCCTGAGCGTGTCCTAGAAAAAAACAAAGCACATTCACTACAAGGTGAAGTGTACCCACTTAGTCCCCGAGCCAAATAGTAGGTGATGTAGTCACATGGTGCCAGGGTCAGAAATAGAAAAACAAATAAAGACCAATCGGATCAGGCCACTAATCCCCATGCTGTAGGTGGAGTTATCGGAAAAATCAAATCATGGAGAAAAAACCGTAGTAAAGGCTGTACAGTATCAGCTAATTAGCCTTAATAAATGGCGTAATAGTCGGTGAAATTTTGGCGAGGAGCAACTGACGGTAGCAACAAACGAGCGACATGGGTTGAGGTTGCACGAAAATCTTGGTAACGGCCCATTAAGCCGCATCAGAGAATTCAGAGTGGCGCAGATCACGGGAACGGTTTCCCAAAAACCCTTGAGTCGTAAGAGTGGGGAAAGTGCTTTATAACAGTACAGCCGCCCCCCATTCTCCCACCTTTGCCACTTCATCATTTCATCTTCCACCTCGGCCACCACACCTCTAGATTTGTAGCCACATACGTTGCCGACGCCAGACCGCATCCAGATCTGAGTGATGGCACCGAAGAGGAGTGCCGTGAACCCAAAGAAAACAAGCCCAAAGAAGGCAGGAAGCGGAGCCAGTCGTGACGAAGAGTGGACGCCGTCGCGCACTGGAGAAGCGGAGCTCAAAAGAATGGTGACGGTGGGCATGCTTCCTGACCGCGTCACCGACGGATGGCGGCCAGCCAGTGGTGAGCCCTTTCCAATGCCTAACACCGATGAAGTTGTAGTCTTTGAAGATTATTTCTGGTGTGGATTGGGGTTCCCTGTGCATCCTTTCTTGCGAGATCTGTTGGTATTTTGGTCGATTAGTCTGTGCAATCTCCACCCTAACACCATACTGCACATTTCGATCTTTATTCACTTCTGTGAGGCGTTTCTTGGGATTCTCCCGCACTTCAACCTGTTTAGACACTTATTTTGGTTAAAGAAGAAAGGCGGCGGCGGCTCCAAGGTGGTCGGTGGGATATATCTGCAGCTCCGGGACGGAATGGCCAGCAATTATATCAGCGTACCACTCAACACTTCCCTAAAAGGGTGGAATTCCAAGTGGTTTTACATGAAATAGAACCACCCGGCCATCCGCTGCGACGTCCACCATATCTCGGAGAACCAAAGAAGCTGGTCGGAGAGACCAAGAAGTACCGACATGGAGCAAGTGAAGGAGCTCCTTGACTTGATTCAAAGTGTGGAGTTGAGAGGTGAACTTGTGGTAGCAAGCTTCATAGTGCGCCATGTCCAGCCTTGCAAGGAGAGGGCCTACCCTGCTTTTGACTACAAGGGTGACGACGACAGAACCTGAGAGAGACCTGAGCGGCTGTCAAGGAAAGAAGTAATAGGTCGCGCCACAGAACTATTCACCTCCAGCGCCTCATTCAGCTGGCTAAAAGAAACAAAGGCCTTTAACTATACGAACCCGCCTACTTAGGTAATCATCTTAAACTGCATTATTAAACTGTCAATTTGCCGAGCAGGGAACTGACTTACTTATGCAAAGATCCATTCGCAGGACAGAGCAGTATATTTTTCTGACATGCCGAGAGCTGAATGGCCACCAGCGGTGGACGTCCGACCAATAGAACACCTTGAAGAAAGTTTCATCGGTATATCATCAGAATCCAGAGATTCGGGTGTTGATCACACGGCGCGTCCCCCCCCCCCCCCGTTATTGGAGAAATCTCAGGGGAAACGGGCAGTGGCAGACGAGCCGGCCTAGAAAAAGAGGAAAACGACGACGGCCACTCCCCACAAACTAGGCGACATATTACTAGGTGGCGACCAGACCACTCATCCGCGGAGGGCCGTGGTGATGGAGTGGCCTGATGATGACGAAAATACAGACTCTTCCTCTACATGGTGCACCTCAGCATACGAAGTCAAAAGAGGAGGTGGATTAACAAAGGTTTCTCGCATAAGAAGTTTCATATCATTCCAAGTTTGAGGTTTATCAGAAGGATCTAAAGACTCCCACCAAGATAACGCAGAATGTCGCAAAACACTAGCTGCATTTTTTACCTTCCTCCTTAGACACATAAAGCGAGTAGCAAATATATTATTGATGGCAATTTCCCACTCCATGTACTCATCAGCACCTATACCAACATAAGTCAGTGGATACGAACAACCTGTCATTGTAAACACAAAAATAAGGAACAAACGGTGAAAGTTATCCCTACCAAATGACTACGTGGTTGTAGTGGTGTCACTTTTCACAGCAAGTGGAAGCGTCTTACCAAGCTCTTACAAAGTTCTTACCAACGCAAGTAGTGATGGTACAACCGGCGACTGGTTTGTGATACCTGTGAGGCAGTGGTACTGAGATTGTAAAGCCCTTTTTCTGTACTGATCTAGAGAATTTATGGAGCTTGGAAGGCAAACAAAGGGTAATATGTATATCTGGCACACAAGTCAGTAACAGAAAATAATGTTGAATTATAGTCTAAAGTACTTGTTCTCGTTGCTGGTCTAAAATGTTTCAAGTACCAGGTGTGTGACAGGTGTATGAAAAATAAGTATGGTGGATAGCAAGGTGACAGGTGTATGAAAAACAAGTATGGTGGATGGAAACAGCAACACAAACAAGGAACCAGATAGCACACGCTAACACAACTCACTTTGGTCTTCTCTATGTGCTCCTCTAAATATTGTTCCTCTTTTGCCCCTCTCTTTTTTTCTATTTTTTAGGCTGTCGTTGTTTTTTTGGGAAATTTCAACTTTTTTATTTTATTTTTTTGATATTTTTCCTTTACTTAGGAGCACAAAAGAAGTAACCACAGAAAATATGAGCTGAAACAAGTGAAAGACGTAGCCTATGGAATTTTTAGAAAACTTGCTCAAAATCGACAAAAACATTGTGACCACGAAAAGACGATCTTGTGACCACTTTTTGACCAATCTAAAATTTCTGAACCCTGGCGGAAAAATCAACAACCGCTGCGGGTGGAGCTAGAGACGGCAAGGGGCCGACATTAGCAGAGGCCGGCTCGGCGACAATGCCCGCAGCAACGACGAGTAGCGCCGGACCCTTGAGAGCTAAAACTGGAGTTGCCAGCGAAGCAACAGAATCTGGGTCAGCGAGACCAGGGGTGCCCGAGGAGCTAACGGTGTCCCCTAAGGGGTCGCATGTCATGCTTGGACCCATTGTCTGGCCACAGAGCCCCCCTGTGGTGACCCCTACTACTGCGGAAGAGGAGGACTAATGGAGACGGGGATCCCGATCTTCCGTTAGGTTATGTTAACTATTGTTGTTGTGGAGAATGACACACCGATCTGGCTTCAGATCGAAAGATCGAACCCTACAATCTTAGCACCACAGCTCCTCTAGATATCAACCTAGTCTCGGACTAGGCTAACCTCGCCAAGAAGGCTAATCCCTGCCTACGCAACGAAGAACACAAGCAAGAACAAGAAAGAACACAACTAAATTGCAGATGAATGATTAATCTCTCAAAGTTGGGGTCTCACAAACCGATGAACGGCGAAACTGTTCTTGACAGAATAATCTAAGCAAAACTCAAAACCTAATGATGACGGCGGCATATGATTATAAAGGTCTTAGGGTCGTCGCCTATCCTAGACACGTCCCCTAATGGGCCCAAACACGATACACGGTCCAACGGACCAAAAGAAGGTGTCGCAGGACCCTGGTAGATTCTGGACGCTGACTTGTTTCAACAATTCCTATTGATTCCGAAGAGCTTTTGATGTGAAACCACTTGGATTGGCTTCCTTATCAAATTATCTTTCCATCCATATGTGGATCATCGAAAACGGAGTCTGGATGCATCCTGGGTGACTAGTTTAAAGCAGACTGGTCCTAAATTCCGAGGCAGACTCGAACTTGAGTTGTTTTGGGCCTCCACCTCGGGGACTCGAACCGAATTAGCCTCGGGCCTCCTTCTTGACTTGGACACCCTTGCTGACCTCCTTCCCCTCCATCCCATGCACCAAACATGGTCATATGCATGGGTGTCATGTCCTCATTAGCCTCCCCTTCTTGATGAAAAGCCGTCCTCAGCGTCGATTATGCTTGAAACTGATCCTGCACAACATAAAGGAGAACGGGGTTGTGAGGACAAAGAAAACTAAAATAATTGTGAGATGGAACATGACCATGTTTCCAAGTTTCTAGCATGTCATCTCGCATTAAAATTTCAGCAAGCATGTAGACTCCATGATCCGAATGCACACGATGTATGTCAACACTATCCTGCAAATGATTAGAACTAACCAAAGATAATGCAGGAATAGATGGTCGAGCAGACATAGGAAGCAACCAACAATGCTCCCCTTCTTGGAAGTGAACTTGTTTCTTTATGGAACATGAGAAAATGTTTGTATTATTATGGCTGCCTTCTAAACAATCATAATCTTGTACAACAAACGGAGAATTCATATTATTACGAATGTATACTCGATGTATCATATATTGTCCCATGTTGTTATATCTGCCAATAACATGATATGTGTGTTTAGAAAACCAAGACAAATCAGCATATTTAAAAAAGCTCTCTTCCAAACAATCTAGGTTACACAAAACATCAAATTCAATGTAACCCAAAGTATGTAAAAAAGACAACAGTTTGAACTCATCAATTTTAGTAGCAATATGAATAACATGTTTATTTTCAGCACAAGTCACTGGTTCCAAAACATGTAAAACTAAAGCATCGTCAACCAATTCATCTTTGTCACAAGGGACATCAAGCAAATTATTATGGGACAAAGATAAATCAAGAGAGGGTTCCACTAACAATTGCTCTATGACAGCATGGTTTGTGGAAAATTTTAGTACATTAAGACAATTTTCACCTTCCGTGAGTGTAGGACCATGGGCATTACCTATGTTCTCAGCAGGAGTAATAGGTGCATGGTGAAGTGATGGTTCTGAATTAGCATATGAGGTTGTGAGCTCCTCATTTTCTTCCATGTCATCCTCTCGCTTATGTACATTATTCTGCAGAAGGTTAGTCATAGCAAGAGGAATAACAACAGACTCTTCCTCTAAATGGTGCACCTCAGCATACGAAGTCAAAATAGGAGGTGGATTAACAAAGGTTTCTCGCATAAGAAGTTTCATATCATTCCAAGTTTGAGGTTTATCAGAAGAATCTAAAGACTCACACCAAGATAACGCAGAATGTCGCAAAACACTAGCTGCATTTTTTACCTTCCTCCTTGGACACATAAAGCGAGTAGCAAATATGTTATCGATGGCAATTTCCCACTCCATGTACTCATCAGCACCTATACCATCAAAAGTCGGTGGATACGAACAACCTGTCATTGTAAACACAAAAACAAGGAATAAATGGTGAAAGTTATCCCTACCAAATGACTACGTGGTTGTAGTGGTGTCACTTTTCACAGCAAGTGGAAGCGTCTTACCAAGCTCTTACAAAGTTCTTACCAACGCAAGCAGTGATGCTGACGTGTTTCAACAATTCCTATTGATTCCGAAGAACTTTTGACGTGAAACCACTTGGATTGGCTTCCTTATGAAATTATCTTTCCATCCATATGTGGATCATCGAAACCATAGTCCGGATGCATCCTGGGTGACCAGTTTAAGGTAGACTGGTCTTGGATTCCGAGGCAGACTCGAACTTGAGTTGCTTTGGGCCTCTACCTCGGGGACTCGAACCGAATTAGCCTCGGGCCTCCTTGACTTGGACACCCTTGCTGACCTCCTTGCCCTCCATCCCATGCACCAAACATGGTCATATGCATGGGTGTCATGTCCTCATCAAGGACGAGGTGGAGGAGATAATTCGTGATGAGCCTCGAACCCAATCTGTCCGAATCCTTCGCAAGCACGGTGACGAAGTGGTGGTTGTTGAGGAAGAGGACCGGCTGAAATCCACCCTCGGCGGAGTAGTAAAACAAATCAAGGTTAATACTGAATCCCGAATATTCTTCGCTGATATTGGTGATGTCCTTCTGTCATTGTCATTGTTCATTTCCAGGGGATAACTCGCACTGCCGAGCACCGTTACTAGCTGATTAAGAGAATGAAGCCCCTCACCGAGGAGAACAAAAAACTCAAGGAGGTGATGAACCGCTCGGAGAAGAACATTCAAAGGGCCCAGCGTGAGCAAGACCTTACTGAGTCCAACGCGCGGGACCTAGAATACCAGAAGGGGGTCCTGCCTGAGCACCTGGCGACTACGAAAGAACAACTTTGGAGCAAGTCCAAGCAGCTGACCACTGCCTCTGCTCAACTTAAAGATGCTTCCGAGCAGTTGGAAAAGCTGCAGAAAATTTCTGAGGAGAAGAAAGGTACGTATGATCCATAAAAAAGCCTCGCATAGTTGGATACGATTACATTTGGTGATGAATGATGTACTTGTAGAACAAAACGCGGTGCTCGGCCAATTGCGCCAGGCCCTCGAGCAACTCCGAGAAGAGAAAACGAAGGAGACAGGGCAAGCGAACAAACTGACCGAGGAGCTTAACAGTAAGTACCCCCTGGTCGGGTTTTCTATTGTAGCGATTGTCTTGCCTAATGCAACTTCAAAATGCATGCAGACTATCATCAGAGGGTCAAGGCACAGTTCAATGTGCTAGAGCAGGAAGCCCGGTCCCAGAGGAACAAATTTGGCGCCATAGTTGCCGGAATCAACCCAGTGCTCAACTGTGTTGAACCAGAAACTGCTCCTCAGCCTGACGGCAGGCCACCACGCCCGGACATCATCATCGAAAGACGCAAGACGGCATGGGAAAGCTTCAAGAGCTTCAACCATGAGACCGTTATTACCGCTGCTACCCACACCCTTGTTGTTCGGTCCCACTATCTAGCCACTGACCTTGAGGCGATAGGGGGCAGGTATGCCGAGGGGCTGAGCGAAGCGGAGACCCAGCGGTTGGAGGATGAGGTAGAAGATGTGGCGATAAAGTTGGCCGGCGATATAGACCTGTTCGGAGAGACTGACGGCAGTGGCGAAGCACAATGATCTCCTTGGAAGATATCATTTATAATTTCTGGACAGTATAGTTAGAATGCGTGAAAGCATGGAAAATTCTTATACAGATGATAACTGTTATAAAGTGCATGTGTATGCAGTCAGATTGTATTTTGGCAAAAAAATCTTCGTAATTACGACCATAAGGTATTTATACGGAGTGTAAGTAGAGTCTGAGCAGTTAGTTCGCTACTGACCCCCATGGCCTCAGCTAGCCCACAGTCCATGACGTCGAGCGCAGAGCCCGTGCACATGTAGGAAGAATAGGCGTAACCAAAAAACCATAGCCGACCACCCATAACGCAGAGCGCGGAGCCCATAGCACATGTAGGGAGAGATCAGAGACTGGGTCTTCTCCATAGAAGAAAAGTGGAACGTGTACTGCTCGGCGGTTATCAAAATAACTTGGAGATATAGATCGTATAGGCGAAGTACGAGCAAGTAGTCCAGTGTTGAACTCTCGGCCTTGGCTGACCCAAAGTCCTTAACGTCGAGCACGGAGCCTGTAGACATGTAGAAAAAATAGGCATGACCAAGGGACCACAGCCGACCACCCATAACACAGAGTGCGGAGCCCATAGCATGTGCAGGGAGAAATCAAAGACTGGGTCGTCTCCGAAGAGATCAAAAAAAATAAAACATGTTGCCCTTCAATCAAAAAATGTTTGGCGATTTGGGGAAATCGTGCTTGGCGATTTGGAGAAATCATTTTCGGTGATTTGGAGAAATCGTGTTCGGTGATTTGGAGAAATCGTGTTCGGCGATTTGAAGAAATCGTGTTCGGTGATTTGGAGAAATCGCGTTCGGTGATTTGGAGAAATTGTGTTCGGCGATTTGGAGAAAAAGTGTTCGGCCATTTGGAGAAATCGTGTTCGGCGATTTGGAGAAAACGTATTCGGCGATTTGGAGAAATTGTGTTCGGCGATTTGGAGAAAATGTGTTCGGTGCAGTTACAGCGATTACGTACTGGACTTCGTTATGAAGTAGCATATAGCTTGGCGACCACAAGTGGTTGTTAATCCACAATAGAAACAAAACGGAGACAAGTTATGGAGACCAAAAAACATTACTAAATATAAATTTGTAGAGTATATATCTGTAGTGTTTCAAGGATAGAAACATATAAGGTGTTCGATGTGCCACTAGTTGGGAACATCGACTCCTTCTAAGTCACTTGGGCGATAAGAACCTAGTCGAGTAACCTCCTTGATGACAAAAGGCCCTTCCCAAGGGGAAGAGAGCTTGTGCAAACTTTCAGTCCTTTGTTTCCTATGGAGAACGAGGTCGCCGACAGAAAATGAACGATCTTTGACGTTTCAGTTGTAGTACCTTCGCAAGCCTTCTAGATATTTAGCTGTACGGACATAGGTGATTAGGCACTCTTCTTCGACTCTGTTGACATCCTCAAACCGAACAGCCTCAGCCTGCTCTTCATCATAGTTTTCCACTCTAGGTGCTCGAAAAGTAACATCCACTGGTAGTATGGCTTCTGAGCCATAGACCAGAAAGTATGGAGTTACGCTAGTGCTGCGACTAGCTTGAGTATGCAGTCCCCAGACTACAGCTGGAAGCTCTTTGAGCCATCTGCCCGAGTGCTTTTCTTCTTTCTGATACAGTCGCTTTTTAGGGCATCAAGGATCATGCCATTCACCCATTCGACCTGACCATTGGCTCTTGGATGGGCAACAGAAACATATTTGATGGAGATGCAACGGTCTTCGCAGAAATCCCAGAAATGATGTCCAGTAAACGTATTTCTGAGATTGGTGATGATGCTGTTTGTTAGACCAAATCTGTGGATGATATCTTCAAAGAGCTCAACTGCCTTCTTTGCAGTAGTCGAGGCGAGCAGTTTATATTCAATCCACTTAGAGAACTTGTCAATGGTGACATATACATACCGAAAACCACCTGGTGTTGGCTTAAAAGGCCCGATCATGTCCAGTCCCTAGCATGCAAAGGGCCAGGAAGCTGGGATGGTTTGCAGCTCTTACGCTGGCACGTGTATTTGCTTAGCGAAGAATTGGCATCCTTCACAACGTCGAACGAGATCTTCTGCATCAGTGATGGCTATGGGCCAATAAAAACCAGCTCAGAAGGCCTTGCCGACCAATGTTCTCGAGGCCACATGATTACCGCAGGAACCAGAGTGAATTTCAAGAAGCAACTTCACTCCCTCCTCTTGGGTGATGCATTTCTGCAGTATCCCTTCCTTGGCACTTTTCCTCATCAAGCTGCCATCCACCAACACGTAAAGCTTGCTCCAACAAACTAGGTGTTTAGTTTCAGTCTTGTCCACGGGTACCTCGGCGCTGGTGAGGTACTTGATGAATTGCTCCCTCCAATCGGCTACCGGCGAAGGTACCGCAAGTACCAATTGTTCGGTAGGGGGAACTTCTTCAACTTCCTTACCTTCTTTGATGGATGGAGCCAGGAGATCTTGAACAAAAACCCTTGGCGGGATCATGGCACAAGAAGAACCGAGCTTAGATAGTTGGTCGGCGAGTTAATTTTGGTCACGTACCACGTGGTGATACTCGATGCCATAGAATTTTCCTTCAAGCTTTCTAATTTTAGCACAGTAAGCATCCATCTTCTCGCTGGAATAGGACTAGTCTTTGTTGAGCTGGTTGATAAATAGTGCAGAGTCCCCGTACACCATGAGGCGTTTGACACCGAGCGCGACGACTATACGAAGACCATGGAGACATGCTTCGTATTCCATGGCGTTGTTGGAGGCCGAGAAGTGTATCCGAAGAACATAATGTAGCTTATCCTTGGTCGACGTAATGAACAGAATGCCTGCACTGGCACCATTGATGTTAAGGGCGCCGTCGAAGTACATCACCCAGTGTTCGAGGCAAGTAGTGGCGATGGGCTCTTGGATCTCGGTCCATTCAGCGACAAAGTCAGCAAGCGCCTATGACTTAATGGTAGGTCTGTCTCTGAATTCATTGGAATAGGTGCCAAGCTCAGCAGCCCATTTAATGATGCGGCCATTGGCCTCTTTGTTGCGAAGAATGTCCCCCAAGGGGAACTCAGTGACAACGGCGATCTTGTAGTAATCGAAGTAATGTCGGAGCTTGCACGACGTAATCAAAATTGCGTATAACAGCTTTTGTACCTGAGGATAACGAGTTTTTGGCTCATTAAGTACTTCACTGATAAAGTAGACCAGACGTTGCACCTTGTAAGCGTGCCCGGCTTCCTCGCATTCAACGACGATAGCTGTGCTCATGACGTGAGAAGTGGCGGCGATGTATATGAGCAGAGTCTCATCTGGCCTTGGCACTGTCATGATTGGCGGCTTTGTCAAGAACAACTTGAGCTGCTCAAAAGCTGAGTCTGCCTCCTCCGACCAAGAAAAGTGCTCGGAGGCCTTGATGAGCTTGAAGAAATGTAGCCCTTTTTCACCGAGGCATGATATGAAGCGGCTTAAAGCAGCCATACAACCTGTAAGCTTTTGTATATCCTTGACACATGTTGGCCGTTTCATATTGGTGATGGCGGAGACCTTGTCCGGATTAGGCTCGATGCCTCGAGCACTAACGATGTAGCCCAGCAGTATACCGGATGGAACTCCAAAGATGCACTTTGAAGGGTTCGGCTTCCATCGGTACTTGTTCAAATTGGTGAAGGTTTCTTTGAGGTTGGCGATAAGGTTGTCGGTTGTCTTGGTTTTGATGACCACGTCATCGATGTAGGCTTTGATGTTCCGGCCGATCTGCTGGTCGGGCACATCTGAATGGCCCTTTAATAGGTAGCCCCGGTGTTCTTGAGTTCGAAGGACATAGTTTTGTAGCAGTGTGCACCGAAAGGTGTAATGAATGACGTCTTTATCTGGTCTTCTTCCTTGAGGGAGATCTAATGATAGCCGGAGTAACAGTCAAGGAAAGAGAGTAGTTTGCAGCTGGCGGTAGAGTCTACAACCTCGTATATCCGAGGCAAGTCGAAGGGGTCTTTAGGGCAGCGTTTGTTAAGATCAGTATAATCAACGCACATTCTCCATTCTTTATTCTTTTTTCAAATGAGAACAGGGTTTGCTAACCAATCTGGATGATACACTTCTTTAATAAACCCGGTAGCTAAGAGCCATTTTATTTCTACCCTAATAGCCTCCTTCTTGTCTGGCACGAATCGGTGGAGTTTCTGCTTGATCAGTTTGGCGGTCGGTGAGACATTCAAGGAGTGCTCGATCTTCTCTCGTGGTACCCCCAGCATGTCTGCAGGTTTCTAAGCAAACACATCGGTGTTGGTATGTATGAAGGAGACGAGCGCGCTTTCATATTTGGGGTCAAGGTGAGCCCCAATCTTCATGGTCTTGGAGGCGTCATCGAGGCCGAGGCCGACCTCCTTGATTTCCTTGGACTTGGCGGAGGCATGAGGAAGCTCTAGCTCTGGAATCTCCATGTCATCGGTGGGTACTATCTTGGCTTCGGTGACCACGCTAGCCATCTGGATGGAGAGGTCGGTGGCTTCGGCGAGAGCGAGACTCTCTGTCTCGTAGGCGTAGGCAACAAAAGGTTGGCCCATAGAGCCAGGACTCCTGTAGGCGAAGGCATCTTTAACACTAGATACGCATAGAGTGGTACGGCCATGAATTTGGCCAGAGCTGGCCGGTCAAGTATGGCGTGGTAGGTGGTGTCGAAGTCAGCGACATAGAAGTTGATATGCTCGACGTGGTAGTTGCTTGCCATGCCAAATGGAACTAGTAGGGTGATCTCTCCAAGTGGTCTAGATGCCCTTCTAGGTACCACACCCTAGAAGGAGGAGTCCGAGGGTGTGAGATCTGATATCGCGAGGCCCAACTCCCTTAGGGCTCTGACAAAGAGTAGGTTCAAAGCACTACCACCATCAACAAGGACTTTTCTAAAGAGCACCTTCTGGATGGTTGCATAGAGGACGAGGGGGAAACGCCCTGTATATGGTATGTCTGCCCAATAGTCGGCCCTGCTAAAGGTGATGGGGATCTCAGACCATGGGCGATAGCTAGGGTCAGCGGTAGTTTCTTCTGAAGTGATGAAGAACACTCATCGGGCAGCAAGCTTTCGTTCCCTTCAACTCTTAGTGGAGGAGAGGCCCCCAAAGATGGTGGTGACCACCTTATTGTGGTCCTAAAAGGCGTTGTTGTTGTTCACAGGCGGTCGGTGACCTCCAGCTCCATTGTTGGCGTCATCATCGAGCCTCTTGTCCTGGAACTCCCTGGCTAGACCAATGTAGTCCTTCATCTTATGTTCAGCATTCTTGTGAAGAGGGCATGGGCCATCGAGGATCTTTTGGTACTGCTCGTCGTAGTTATGCTTGGCGCGAGGTTGACTAGTGGCGGTGAAGATGTGTTCTGGCCGACGGCGGTGATTTTGGCCAGGCCTGTGTCCTGTTCGATCATGGCCACCATCGCGATGATAGCTATGGTCGTCGGGGCGGCGGTCGCTATGACGTCAGTTGTCGGGGCAATCGTCATATCGGTGAGGTGGTCGCTGAGTGCATGCATCCTCATTGAAGCGCACCTTGGCTTCCTCTACATCGGCATACTGGTTGGCGGTAGTTATCATTTCACCAATACCGGTCGGTGGCTTACGATTGAATTTGGAGCAAAGCTCACGATGGTGGAGTCCTCGGACAAAGGCGGTGATCACTTTAGCTTCCGTGATGTTGGGGATAGAGTTCCTCATTTGAGAGAAACACCGAATGTAGCTACGGAGGAGCTTGGATGGCTTCTGGTTGATGCGGCTGAGATCATGCTTCATGCCGGGTCGAGTACACGTGGCCATATAGTTGTCGGTGAAGACTTTCTTCAACTCTTCCCATGAGCCAATGGAATCTGGTGCAAGGCTGGTGAACCAGCTCATGGCGGGTGGCATAAGCATGATGGGGAGATAATTCGCCATGATGCTGGTGTCTCCTCCTGCAGCACAGACGGCAGTGGCGTAAGCCTTCAACCACTAAGTTGGGTTCATTCTTCCTTCGTAGGGCTTGACCCCGGTGATCTTAAAACCACGGGGCCATCAAAGCGTTTGGAGTGCCCTTGTGAAAGCCAGAGGCCCCTCAGGGTTGTGACACCATAGTCTATGGTGTTGTGGTCGGGGATAGGCTCGAGGGCTAAGTCCGGGTTGCCGTACTCCCTTTTGTAATCCTGGCGGCGACGTACTTCGTCATCATGGCGACCAAAGTGACGTTGCTCAATATGCCACCATGCATCTCGGAGGTTGCTAAGATGTACTCTAGCATCCTGTTCGACCTCCTGGTCATGTTGGTGATGGTGTTCGGTGTGATACCCCCTGAATCCCCCTTGTGGAGGTAGCGACTGGTCGGCAAAACAACTTTGACTTGGACGGCGATTGGACCTCGCCGCAGCTGATCAGTGAATCGTGCTTGTAGAGCACGAAGGTCTCTGATCCTCGCGGATCACATTGACATATCAGTGAGCCGCTTTAAGCATGGCAACAATCTTGGTGAGCTCAGGAGTTTGAGGGAAACGAGCGACCTCATTAGCGGCTACTGCCAAATTGGCACTTGAAGTCTTGAAGACGTCGTGACCGTCGACGCAGAGAAATTCTTCGTTGAGGTCATGGTAGAGCCAGAGCGGTCTTCCTTAAGAGTCAAGTCGATTATTCCGAGCAGCCTTGGCCCTCATGATGGCTGCCTTGTTTTCTTGCTGCTGTGTGCGGTTGACGTTTCGGTTCTCCCGAGCAACATGCTCCTCCTCAGTTTCACCGTTCCGAGGAGGGTTGTCGATGCTGATGTTGAAGATCACACCACCCCGGAAGGGTGGAAGGAGAAATTGATCAGAGAAGGTCTCGGCGAGGGTCTCCGTAGAGCCCTGAGACTTGAAGCTCAGAGTTTCTTCTAGGATGGTCTGGAGGTGCGCCCTAGGGCTCTGGCCTAAGTGTAGCATGTTGATGGCCGGTGGGAGCTGGACGGCGACCTGGTCGGTGAGTTTGCCCCTTAGGGCATGCTGGTAAGTGGTGGCGGCGTTGGAGAATCCAAAGGGTAGGGCCGTAGCCCCTGCAGTTTCTCGAGCACCCTCTGATAGATCTGGATTGGAGGGTGGTCGACGCTGAACCAGAGTGTCCAGTGCCGATTTGGCGACAAAGAGACAATCAGCGAGCTTTAGTCCGACCCGATCGATGGATTCAATTAGATCATCGTTGTTGATCGGCCTCCTCTAGTAGCGAGGAAGCGAATGACAAGTTGTTGCCGAAAGAGACCTCTGAATCGCCTTCGAGATTGGATCTGCAGTTGCAGGTGTAGGGGTGGCCAGCGCAAAACCGATCTACTCCGGCTCGTGGAGCTCTCTGACTCTATCAGCGTTGATGACCCATGAGATGGATCCGACCGTGAAGATCTAGCTAGGCTACGGAAGGGACGAAGAGCCTATGGAAAAAGCCATCTTGTTCGACAAGGAAACAGCATGCACACCCCTACTTGGCACACCAACTGTTGATAGAATATCATCGGCAGTCCTCTGAGGGGTATCTCACGAAGGTAGATTGATCGGCAGGGGAGCGTGAGATGAAGAATAAGAAGGCAATAGAGACACACAAGTTAGACAGGTTCAAGCCGTCAGTACGACATAACACCTTACTCCTGTGGTCTGTTGGTTTGTATTAGCTATTATATGATATGCCGTGATTTTATAGGGGGTCCCTGCCCGCCTTATATAGTCCAGGAGGCAGGGTTACAAGTCGGTTAGATCTAAGAGATAACCAGAAAGTAATAACTAATTACAGGAATCTTGGGATCATACATATCCTAACAGATCTCGTAATATCTTCAGGATATCTTCCCAATGTCTTGCGGAAGGCACCGAGCAGAGTCTTGCCTCGCAAGGCTTCTTCTTGCGGGCTGGGCCACCCCTAGGGGCACAGCCCATGTGGTCTGCCGTGGGTATCCGGGGTCATACACCCCACATACCCCTTGTTCCTCCCCGAGCCTGAGCCACTTCGAGCTCAGTGTTCTTGCTTCATCGCCGGCCTCTCTTCTTCCTCATCACCGGTGATCACAAGATTTCTTCCATTCCTCCATCGATTCTTCGGTTCTAAAGGTTACCAACTTTATACTCTCATGTTTCATCAGTAGCTTATTTCATTTTATGGACTAGATATATGTGGTTTTTTATGGTAGATTTTTTTATTTGTAAGCCATTTAAGCTCAAAATCATTTTAAAGTTTGCATATTTGGATGAAGGAAGGTTAAAGTAGTTATTCAAAACTAGTATTGAGCTTTCATTTCTACCATGCATAGCCCACTTCATGCTTTAGAGATATAGAGAATTTTAGAGTTTTTTTAATTTTATTTGTTTATAAAATGAGAAATTTATATTATATTAAAAATGAGTATAGAGAGTAGATGGCAACTGCTTCCGGGTTCTCGGCCTCTCATCGGGTTACAAAGCGACTGAGGCCGGACCTCCCTCTCATTGCATGCGGCAAGTGTGAGGAGAAGATTGTGATGGAGTACCAGGTGAGGAAGGAGTGTCCCAACAAGGGCCGTATCTTCTACAAGTGTCCGGATCACAATGTGAGTTATTTTGTCGCATTTGATGATTATGGTTAATTTATACTTATTTTCATGATGATTGTGATTAAAGTTCTAATTTTTTATTTTAATTTCAGTGGGATGACACTGGATGTTCAGGCTGGTACTGGGAGGAAGAGTATGTTGAACACGTGCAAAACTCTCTTGCACAGGCAGTTACGGTGGCTGATGAGGCAGTGATCCTACGGAAGAAGCCCATAGATGTTGAACAAATGCATGATCTGTCTGTTTTAGTTGGGATTGGTCATGAAATCCTTATGCTGCTGAAGTGCATTTTAGCTTTAGTTTTTTTAGTGATAGTTGGGATTGTCTACATTGTAGTGAGACTTTCATAAATTAATACCTTGTGTGGTGGCATGCATGTCGTATAATTAACTAATTATGTTCTAGGTTTTAATATGGTATGTTTGTCATGTAATGCAGATGAGACAGTATTGGATGTACAATGCTAATCACCGCTCTCAAGAGTTCATTGAGGGCGTGCATTCTTTCTTACGTGTGGCCAAGGCAAACAAACGCGATGGTTTCATGTGTTGCCCATGTGTCATATGTAAGAATTTGAAGGAATATGCTAGCTCAAGGAGTCTTCATTCACACTTATTGAAGTTGGGTTTCATGCCAAACTATATTTGTTGGACGAAGCACAGAGAAACCGGGGTTGTAATGGAAGAAGGTGAAGAAGAACAATGGGACGATGATGACATTATTGCTGAATATGGGGCCTTCAATGATACTACAATGGGGGAAGCTGAAGAAGAGGTAGGGGCAGAAGATGAGCCCGCTGATGATCTTGGTCAGGCCATTCATGACGCACAAAGAGAATGCGAAAGTGAAAAGGAGAAGATCAAGTTCGAGCGCATGCTAGAGGATCACAAGAAATTGCTATACCCAACTTGTGATGCAGGGCAGAAAAAGTTGGGTACCACACTAGAATTGCTGCAATGGAAGGCAAAGAATAGTGTATCTGACAAGGGATTTGGGGAGTTACTAAAAATCCAAAAGAAGATGCTTCCGAAGGATAACGAATTGCCCGCCACTATGTACGAAGCAAAACAGGTAGTCTGCCCTTTGGGATTAGAAATCTAGAAGATACATGCATATCCTAATGACTGCATCCTCTACCATGGAGAGGAGTATGAGAAGTTAGATGCATGCCCGGTTTGTCATGCACCGCAGTATAAGATCAGGCGAGATAACCCTGGTGATGTTGAGGGCGAACGTCCCACGAAGAAAATCCCTGCCAAGATTATGTGGTATGCTCCTATAATACCATGCTTGAAACGTCTGTTTAGAAACAAGGACCATGCAAAGTTGTTGCGATGGCACAAAGAAGACTGTAAGGTAGACAATATATTGAGACACCCTGCTGATGGGTCCCAGTGGAGAGCAATCGATAGAGAATTCCCAGAGTTTGCAAATGACGCAAGAAACTTAAGGTTTGCTTTAAGTACGGATGGTATGAATCCTTTCGGGGAGCAGAGTAGTAGTCATAGCACTTGGCCTGTTACTCTATGTATCTACAACCTTCCTCCCGTGTTATGCATGAAGCGTAAGTTTATTATGATGCCAGTGCACATCCAAGGCCCAAGGCAACCTGATAATGACATCAATGTGTACCTAAGGCCACTAGTTGAAGAACTTCTACTTTTGTGGAATAGACCAGGTGTACGTGTGCGGGATGAGCACAAATAGGAGCACTTTGACCTGCGAGCATTGTTGTTTGTAACAATCAATGATTAGCCTACTCTAAGTAATCTTTCAGGACAATCAAACAAGGGATATAATGTGTGCACGCACTGTTTTGATGACATTAAAGGTATATTCTTGAAAAATGTCGAAAGGTCGTGTACCTTGGCCATCGTCGATTTCGTCCTGCGAATCACCCCCTAAGAAAGAAAGGCAAGCATTTTAAAGGTAAGGCAGACCACCAGACCAAGCTGGGCAACCGAACTGGTGAGGATGTACTCAATATGGTCAAGGATGTGATACTAGTATTTGGAAAGGCACATAGCTGCGAACCTGTTCTGAACGACACCGATGGTCACGCACCCATGTGGAAGAAGAAGTCCATATTTTGGGAGCTACCCTATTGGCAAGTCCTAGAGGTCCGTAGCGCGATCAACGTGATGCACCTAATGAATAATCTTTGTGTGAACCTGCTAGGCTTCATGGGTGTGTATGGGAAGCCTAAGGACACACTTGAAGCATGACAGGACTTGCGGTATTTGAAAGAATGAGACAACCTGCATCTAGAGAAGACAGATGATGGACGCCATTACTTAAGTCCTGCCAGCTACACTCTTAGCAAAGAAGAGAAGGAAAGCATGTTTGAATGCCTAGCAAGCATCAAGGTACCATCTGGATTCTCCTCAAATATAAAGGATATAATAAATGTGCCAGAGAAGAAATTCCTAAACTTAAAGTCCCATGACTGCCACGTGCTCATAACACAATTGCTTCCCGTTGCATTAAGAGGAATTCTACCTCCAAATGTACGTCTAGCCACCGTGAAGCTATGTGCATTCCTAAATGCAATTTCTCAGAAGGCAATTGATCCAATGGATCTAGCTAAACTATAAAATGATGTGGTTCAATGTCTTGTTAGCTTTGAGTTGGTGTTCCCTCCTTCCTTCTTTAATATCATGACACACCTCCTAGTTCACCTGGTCAAGGAGATTAGCATTCTCAGTCCTATGTTCCTGCACAACATGTTCCCCTTTGAGAGGTTCATGGGAGTCCTAAAGAAATATGTTCACAACCATGCTCGACCAGAAGGAAGCATCGCCAAGGGCTATGGAATAGAGGAGGTCATTGAGTTTTGTGTTGACTTTATTCCCGACCTTGACCCGATTGGTGTTCCTGAATCGCGACACGAGGGGAGACTAAGTGGAAAGGGGACACTAGGGAAGAAACCATATATTGGTATGTAGGACAATTATTTTAATAAAGCACACTACACAGTTCTGCAAAACTCCTCTTTGGTGGATCCGTATATCGAGACACATAAAGAGTTGCTCTGATCCGAGTTTCAAGGGAAGTCTGAAGCTGGATTATGCGTCAGCACATGGAAACTTTCAGCGACTGGTTGCAAAAAGAATGTCAGGGTGATGAGAGTATTGATGAGCAACTTTATTTGTTGGCTAGGCAGCCATCGTGGCATATCCTCACATACAAAGGGTACGAGATAAATGGGAATACATTTTACATAGTAGCCCAAAATAAAAGGAGCACCAACCAAAACAGTGGTGTCCGCATAGATGCCACCAACCCTAATGGAAATAAGCAAACATATTATGGCCGCATAGAGGAGATATGGGAACTAAACTATGCACCTACTTTTAAGGTACCTTTGTTCAAGTGCCAATGGGTAAAGGCGACTGGAGGCAGGGTAGCAGTCGATAACTAGTATGGAATGACAACCGTGGACCTCAACAATATTGGGTACAAAGATGAACCATTCGTCCTTGCCAAGGATGTGAATCAGGTGTTCTATGTCAAGGACATGGCTACAAAACTGAAGAGAGGGAAAAACAACAACGACACAATCAATGAGCCAAAGCACCACATAGTTCTTTCAGGGAGAAGAAACATCATCAGAATTGAAGACAATTCAGACATATCAGAAGATTATGAAAAGGATGACCGAATTCCATCCTTCACAGTGAACAAAGACCCAAGCATCCAGTTAAATGATGAGGACACTCCATGGTTACGGCGCGATCATAACCAAGGGATATATGTTAAGAAGAAGTTCACTACTGTGCCCGCTTGATATATATAGTGATGTATTAGACCTATTATGTAATAATTGTGACTTCAGATTTTATTGTCGTGTTTTCATATTTTCTACAGTTTAAATGAATTTTCTGCTAGACGGTGGATTTCCCGTGGAGAATGTGTGATGAAAAACCAAATGATGAACGTTAATAAGATGTGAAAACTAATTTCCTGTCGAAAAACAATAGTTTTAATGATTTTAATTAAGTAGTATATTTTTGCATGGTGTAAATTGTAATTATTATTTACACTATGTCAAATATTTATACAGTAAAACAAAAGAGTTTAGTTTACAAATTTTTGTTGCATATAATAATGCAAAACCAAGTCCAAGAATTTTTTTTATAATTTTTTTGGATAATATTTTATTTATTAGGCAATTAATAACTCTCTACATATTTATATAAAAGAAATATATAAAAAAGGAAAAAACTTATGGTAATTGGAGAAAGCCAACTGCAGTTCCCCCTTTACTCCCGGGTGGATCAACCACCCGGGACTAAAGGTGGAGCTTTAGTCCCGGGTGTATCCACTAGCCGGGACGGATCCCCCTTTACTCCCAGGTGGATCAACCACCCGGGACTAAAGGTAGAGCTGCAGTTTTCACGGCCCGCTCAAATGCCCTTTACTCCCGGGTCGTGGGTACACCCGGAACTAAAGCTCAAACCTTTAGTCCCGGTTCTAATAATAGCCCGGGACTAAAGATTCTTTAGTCCCGGTTGGTATCTCCAACAAGGACTAAAGGTATCCCTTTATAAACCACGCCCTAGTTCTCTTCCTCTCTATCTCAGCCATGCCGTCGCCTCATCTTCTCCACCAGATCGATCCAGCAGTGCCACCGCTCCCAGGCAACCACCCTAGCCTCGCCTCGTCAGCACGCCTCTTCTCCGGCCGGCCAGCACGCTTCTTCTCCGGCCGGCCAACGCGCCTCGCTTGTCCTTGCTGGAGCACGCGGCGTCCTCGTCCCCGGCCCCCACCTCGCTCGTGCTCACCAAAGCGTGCCGAGTCTTCACCGCGCTGCCTCACCGGAGCTCGACCGAGCCTTCCCCGCGCGCGTTGCCTCACCGGATGGCGGCCAAGTCTTCCCCGCGCTGCCTCACCGGAGCACGCCCGAGCCTTCCCCACGCGTGCTGCCTCACTGGAGCACGGCCGAGCCTTGTAATTAGTTTCTCTTGTATGTGCCTATCAGTAGCATTGTATGTTTGAGCATGTTTGAGTTTCTGTAAAATGCGACGTGCGGGACGGCAGAGAACTCATGTTGTCGACTCCACATGGCCGCGGTGCCCAGCGGTGCGGCTCATTTCCATCGTCAGTCGTCGTTCAGCTCTGCCGGTCATGGTTTTGCGGTTGCGTTGCTGTCTTGTGCACTTCGTTCATAGAATCAGAGCCCGAACAGCCGGCCTGACAGTTTTCGTTGCGTTGCTGCGGTCCGGGGTGCAATGCACCGCAATGACAATTGACAATGCGTTGCTAGATGCACTGACATTCTAAGAAGTAGTACATGATTTTCTCTTTAATCTCTCATTGAAGAGAGTATGAAATTTCAGATACCATTGTATTCATTTGCATATGAACTTATAATATATGAAATACTAAGTAGTTTATGCAAGATCAACTAGAAACACACATATTAAAGTGGAAACTGTTTAATAGGAAATCAAGTGACTTTAAAGTTGCATTCTTAGTTCGTGTTGTTTTTTAAAGAACGGTATAAAGGCAGACAACTATATGTATGTAACTGCACACGTCCGATGAATAAGTACATAGAAACCATTTCTTAGTACCTCCAAGGTGCTAAGCTAACATATCTTAAAATTAATGAAAGAACCAAAGTTATCTCATTGTTGGGTATGTTGTTTACCATTAAAAAATAATTAACCACAAATACTAGCATTCATGCTGAGACTCAAACTATATGGACATGTTTCACCACAAATATTCTGACCAATTGAATTATGACCTAGTATTTTTGAGCCTGTGTGATAGGTTGTTCATTTTGTTAACAACTTAACTCCTAAAGCCTAATATTTGGCTTGTATAACACCATACAGTTCTAATTTATAATATGTAGCAAATATAGAACACATATTTGAGCATGTTCTCTGCCAAGCGGTAACGGACGTCAAGGAGGAGCTTTGATTCTACGAGGGAGAGTGGCAACGGTCATGGAAGACTGTGTTCCCTTTCTCGTAGAATCGGAGCTCTTCCTTGGCCAAGTACGGTGCCGTCCGGTGGAGAAATGCTCGCTGAGATGATCACGTAAGCAAGGTCAACTAGTACGGATGGTTATTTATTGAAACATGTTTTATTTTTTATAGATATATCTAGTGGAGTAAAAGCTAGATGGCTGCCCCGAGAGACAACATGGATGAAGAAATGATGAGTATTAACAACACTGGCACTCAATTTGCCGATGGTGACTAGCAGGATGTAGATGACGGGAGTATATATTGTGCAAGAAAATACTAGCAAGGTATATATATTTATATATATTTGAATATTGTATATATATATATTTGAATATCTATCATCTATTATGTGTACACATGATATTTATTTATTCTTTTTTTATACGTAGTCCTCTAGATCGATGACCACAACGGCAAAAAGCAAAAATATTCGAGGCCCGAAAAAGCCATTGGAGGGGCGCTACATAATATTGGAATTCAATATCGAGACAGGCGAACCACTTGGTCCACATGCAAGGAAATTCATGCAACACTGTGGGTACCTTGTAAGGGACAGACTTCCGATCAGTGCCCATGAATGGAAGCAAAAGATCAATGAGCCTCATGTTAGTTTTGTCTCAGATCTTGATAAGAATTTAATTTGGGATGATATCCTTCAACATTTCACGTTGCAAGCGGATGATTATGATGATATCAACGATGATGAATTGAAGGAGCTAGTTCGAAAGTGGGCTATGAAGAAGATGGCCACACAATTCCAGACTTGGAAGAAATCCCTATACACGAACTACGTCAAGAAGAACCTAACGCCCAATTTCAATACTAGGGGCCTGCTCGCGAAGTTGAGGCCCTACTGGAATGATTTTGTACAGTATAAGACATCGGAAGAGGGTGAGGATCGGGTGAGAAGGAACCAAGAGAATGCCCGATAGAAGGTATACCACCATAGCATGGGATCTGGTGGCTACGCGACTGCCATTCCCAAATGGGAAAAATGGAAGTGGACATTCTTGCCAAGGGTATCACACCAGAATCACTCAATTGGCCCAAACGCGCGAAGAATTGTTTTTTCGCTCATGGGGGAAGACTAGACCTAGAGACCGGGAAGCTGGTTCATGGCCCAAAACTCAAAAGAGCAACACAAAGATTATCTTATGCTCTACAAGCTAAAGCTATTGGTGCGTTCAGGCCCAATAGAGAGAAGGATGAACTGACGTATGCCATTGGGACTGCTGAACACAGTGGCCGAACAAGAGGTTTAGGATGGAATATTTCTTCGGAGTATGGTTTCCCTAACGACAGAGATACCTACAGAAGCCGGCAAAGAAGGAAGGATGAGAAAGTAGCACGGATCAGCAGGTTGGAGGAATATGTTCGTGAGTCACGGGAGGTGTTGCTTCAAGCACAATAGTGCGAAAAAACATGCAAGCTAGAATGCAAGACAAAATCATAAAGCAAGTGCAAATAGCAATGAGTGCCCAAAGGTAGGCATCAGATGCAAGAATCAACTTTAATATTAGCCCCCCTGATCAGTTGAAAAGCAGTTGCGCTTCCACGGAGTTGCCAAATCAAGATGATGTAATGCTACGTTTTCCTATGGATGACATCACTGCACCGTTTATATCATGTGAGCTACATATTCCAAAAGAGAATGCCACAATCATGGTGGCTCTTAGTGTTTTTTCTCCTCCAGATCCTACCAAGACACCAAGAATCTATGGGGCAATAATACCACCTGGATATGTTAGCGTCTTAGTGGATAGAGTTAACAAAGGTTTTAGTGATCTGGCTCTTAACATTCCAGGAGGTTATGGGGAGAAGACTCTAGGAGAAGCAGAGAAGACATTCATACTATGGCGTAAGCGCTACATCATTATTCTTAGGGTCTCTAGTCCACCGTCGCTTCCTCAATTGCAAGACAATAGGTGCGGACAAAAGTGAACAAAAAAATTTTCACTAATTTTCTATTGACATGCATGATTAAAAATAACAATTTCTTATACCTAATTATTCTTTTTTGTACTCACACAGCAGGGTCTCTGCCAACCTAAGTCCAATTATCCAATCTCTAGATCATCATAGTGCTCTAGGAAATCAGGTGGCAACGCCGTCACCGCCGCCACCTCTAAGGAGGTCTCCAACGCCTCCAAGGAGGTCTCCAACGCCTCCAAAGAGGTCTCCAACGTCTTCCCCGCCTCCCTTGATGACTAAAAAGAAGCCAGCTCCTAAGAGGTCCTCCCCGCAAACAAAGCCGTTGGCCCACCAACCGACAAAAGAAGAAAGCCACATCTAATCCAGTTATTCCCCAAAAACTATCTTACGAGAAAAGTGAAAAGGAATTAAATGCTGCAGTACAAAAAGATGTGGACAGTTTCTTCGAAAAAGTGAAAAAGCAATGAGAAGCGAGGGAGAACCCAGAGAAACCGTATTTCTACCTACCTCCAGATCTTCTAAGAAAGAAGGTGTACCAGAAAAAGCGGGAATCTCAAAAGACCCTGCTAAAATCGGACTACGACCACTCTCTCACCAAGTCATTTGAGGCGGCACGGAAAAGACTAGACCAGGGAAAGGTGTTGCACAACTCGGACAACAATCGCAACAATCAGTCCCCCCTCTTGTCGTTCGTAATGAATATGGTTCGAACTTAGACTTAGACGTCGATTTTGAGGAGCTGGCTCGGTTTTATGAGGAAACTGGTTTGGACCTTGCTCAAGTGCTCGCTGAAGAACCATCTGCTCTGAAAGTGGATCCTTGGAAGAAATTTGAATATGAAAAGAGTCTATACAACCCTGAGGCCTTAGGTGAACTAGGTACGCAAATTTACCTGCTAAACAAGTGGTACATGGCGGCGTGTGAACGGGGAGAGGCCTTTGTTCTTGTCAGAGTTAGAAACCAACATTACTTCCGTGGCGATGACGTTATATATGTCGAGTTTGAAGAATTACACCAACTATGCCACCTGGACTCTCTCGACAAAAGTCTCATTAGCTGCTATTGTCTGTAAGTGTGATTATTTTCTACTATTAAAGTGTATATATATAAAGCTACATATATATATATAAATTATATATCCTCACACTATATTTTTATATATGCAGATATGAGATGACAGAACTCAGAAGGAGAAATGATAATGATGTTGGTTTCATTGATCCAAATGTCGTATTCAAACACCCTAACCCCGCCTCAATGGAAAGCTGAACTCGAGAAAAATCTCATGAGGTTCTTATTGAACCAACAAAACAAGAACATACTCTTCTCCTACAACTTCAAGTGAGTGTTAAATAATTAATGTCGATCATATGTACAGTTGTTCAATTATTTGCTTACTAGCTAAGCTATCTCTCATATATATATATGTTGACTCTAGTTAATGTCGATTATATTTGTGTATAAAAACATATGCAGCAATTACTGGATATTGATGGTCATCGATATGGCCAATAGTCGGTTGAGCATCTTAGACTCGTTAAGAAAAGAGCAAACAGAGTACCAAGACATGATAGATATTATCCGAGGGTAATTTGGTCTCACTAGCAACTATATATACACCGACCTCTTAACTGCAACAATTATTAAAGGTCAAATTAATTTTTTATTTTATTGGGCGTAGTGTTTGGAAAAGTTTCATTGGGGAACACCACATGAAACATTGCAAAGCGCCACTGGATGTAATCGCACACAAACTAAGTACTAGCTACATATATATATATATATATATATATATATATATATATATATATATATATATATATATATATATATATATATATATATATAATTCAATTAACACCATGCATGCTTTCAATTCACTGGATCTTTTTTCTCGTAAAAGTAGGTTCTGAGGCAAGAACAAGGAAACAACTACTGCGGATATTATGTTTGCGAGTTCATCATGGCGTACGCAAAAAGAACTCCTGAAGAGATCCTCAAAGTACGTTATATAAATATATTCATATATTTACAATTTCTTTTGTTGCTCATATATATAAGTATTCATGTGATCAACACATATATATATTAATACTTTTCCTTTAACTTTTATTGAAGACTCTATGGTTGAAGGAAAAAGTCATACGGCGTGACCAACTGAAAGTAATTCAAGAGACCATAGCAGGATTTCTTAATGACCAGGTCCTCAACTCCGCCGGTGAGTTCTACAATGACGTCAACGAAACATGGAAGCCAAACCAGATGGAGTGAATTGGTTATCCCAAAGATATGATAGAATATACAATGCAAGCTTTATTTGTAATATATATACATATAAATATTATATGTACATAAAATAACATACAACATATGTATATGCATGTAATATATACGTTAGTTTCATACTTTAGTTTGTACAAAATGTTCAAATATTATAAACGTGTAGAATACATATATTACTAGCAGCGTAGAATGCGTATTCAAAAACCTATTCGAAAACCAAAACGAATCATCAATTAAAAATAGAAACAAAAAAAGAAAAAAAAGGAAACCTTTAGTCCCTATTGGTAATACCAACTGGGACTAAAGGGCCACCCCACGTGGCTAGGCTGGGAGGCCTCTTTAGTCCCGGTTGGTCTTACCAACCGGGACTAAAGGTGAACCTTTAGTTCCGGGCAAGAAGCCAGGACTAAAGGAGGGGCCCTTTAGTCCCGGATTCGTGCTCCCGGTTGGGAAATCAGGATTGAAGGGGTATCCCAACCAGGAGTAAAGCCCGTTTTTGTACTAGTGGCCCATGACACACGGCGAAGGAAATAAAACACTCGGCAAAGCGTTTGCTGAGTGTTACACTCGGCAAAAAAGAACTCGGCAAAGCTGTCTTTGCCGAGTGTTTTTTGTCGAGCACTCATTTACCGAGTGCTAAACCGACACTCGACAAAAAAATATTTTGAAAAATATAAAAAACCCCACAGCCACCACCACGTCGTCGCCGCCACACTACTGGCCCAAAGAGCAAAAGAACGAAATGCTCACCTAATACTGAAACCTTCGCGCAGACAGAGTTCAGAAAAGAAAAACTCTTTAATTGTGTATAAAGAAAAAAAAAGTTGGATTCTATTGGTTCGGAGTCTCAGTTGCACATGTAGAGAGCATTGCAGCACCTACTATTGGGACTGAGATTCTGAAGACCAAATTGGTACCTTCACTGCTAAAGGAGCGAACTTGGCTCGATCCACTGGTAATTTCAACCACACCCTTTTCTTCCCCTGCAACATCAACACCACAACAAATCAACAAATTGATACTGCCTTCGTTCAACACTGAACTGAAACCTTCCGAAGGTTTGTTGATTGGATGGACGAGATCAGAAATGGGTGCCCAGACGTACCACAGACTTCCAGTGAGAGAGCGACGCCGTGAGCGAGCGTGCAAGGCCGGCCTTGTCGGCAAGCAGCCTGTTGGCGTCGATGATGACCCCGCCATACTCGGCATCGGTGGGCTCCAGCATGAAGTTGTTCTCTAGGGCCATGGATAACAACAATAGCACAGGGGTCAGCAGCCATCGAGTGAGAAATCCAAACATAGGGGAGGTCAAATTGAATCCTGTAAGAGAGAAAGAGAGCAAGATCCAAACCTCCAGTCAGATCCAGAACATGGAGCTACGGCCATGGCGGTGCGATGGGAGAGGCAGGGAGGGAAGGGGGCAGCGGCGCCAGGAGAGGGAGGGGAGGGTGGGAGGGAGGGGGCAGCAACTGGGTGACTTTTATAAGGTGTCCAGTTTGTCGAGTGTCGAATCTAGGACACTCGGTAAACTTAGATTTGCCGAGTGTCAGATCACGGCACTCGACAAACTTATCTTTGCCGAGTGTCTGCACTCGGCAAACTTTTTTCCCTATTTCTTTCTTTTCCATACCGTGTATTCCTCCTTCTTCCCAATGTACTTTGAAAATATCTTGTCAAATTGACTCAATAATATATATATATGATTTTTCTACTAATATTACTCCATTATTTTATGCATTTACAACTCAAATTTAATTTATATCAATTAAAATTCTATAATTGCACTTAATAAATTAAAATTATCAAATGGATCCAAAAAATTACCAAAATTTCACATGAAATAATCTATGTTCTCTATTGCTTATACAAAAAGTTTTGAAGTCAAACCCCAACTCGACCGTCAGTTTGACTCCAAATCTTACCGAATCCTTCTCAACACTACGATTCTCCTTCTAAGATGCTTCGATTTGTAAACATCGTACGTGACAAATTATGCGAAACCTTCTCAATTTTTTACCATAGCCTCCATGTATGATATCATCACATCATGACAAATCTCATGATTTTCAGACTTCGTTTGCTTTTTTTAGAATTTAAAAACCATTCGGCCACATGTTCGTGGTCGTGTTTTCTGAACAAGATGTTCGAAATTTCTTTTTATTTCCCGGGTAAGGCCTCACACTGGACTCAATAACATGAATATCATTTTTCTACTCATTTTATTCTATTATTTGAATCACTTGCAGTTCAAATTTGACTTATACCAAAAAAATTCCTAGAAATACAATAAATTAAGTAAATATAGCAAACAGATCAAAAAATATACCAAATTTTAATATGGAATATCACATGTTCTATGTGGAGAGTAGAAAAGGTCAGAAGAGAAAAAACGTGAAATTATTTGCCGAGTGCTAAATAATTACACCCGGCAAACATATTTTTTGTCGAGTGCCAAATAATTACACTCGGCAAACATATTTCTTTGCCGAGTGCCTAGCTTTGCTGAGTGTTTTTTTTTTCTGGGTTGCCGAGTGCCAGGCTTTGCCGAGTGTTTTTTTTTTTTTTGCTCTTTTGCCGAGTGCAATTATTTTGTCGGGTGTTTTGTGGCAGCTCTGCCCGATAAAATGCACTCGACAAACTAATAGGTTTCCGGTAGTGATACCAAGGTATTGAAGTTATAATTCCATATCTCGATCTATGGACACCCAAAATAGCATAATTCAGGAACCTTATTCCAATTTTCAATTCTCGACTCTAATATCTACGTCCAAACAGCATATATGAATGAATTGCAGTGGGTCCTCCATTCCATCGGAAATCTACATATAATCTTGAAGACACGAACGCACCTTTATTTTTATTTAAAAATGGAAACATCAAGCGGGACGAGAAACAGTTCGATTCTGCGACACAGCCGTGGCACCTTCTAGTGATCCAAATAAACTGCCATATAGGAGTAGTATATTCAAATCAATCATATCCCGTCGTATTGTCATGTCTTATTGATTGCCCCCAAAGAAATTCAGGAATTGAAGAATGTTGTATACAACTTGACAGGCCAAAATACTCCGTAGCTTTGAGAGAGCTGCAGCAACAACCCTTTCGCAAACAAGTGGCGCGGAAGTTAGTGATACTCAACAGGCGGCAACGGCACCGCTTCCGGCGTGGTCTGCGTGACGGCCACGGTCTGCTGAGCCTGAGGGGTGGCCTTCCGCCGCGGGAGCTCGCAGCGGCAGAGCGGGCAGGTCCGGTGGGAGCGCAGCCACACGTCGACGCAGTCGACGTGGAAGAGGTGCCGGCACGCGGGGAGATACCGCACCATCTCGCCGGCCCGCACGTCCTCGAGGCACACAGCGCACAGCACGGCGCTCCCGCGCGGTGGCTGCTGCTCGCCCTCGCTCGCCGCCGCGGGCTGCTGGGCCGGCGCCGGCTGAAACGGGAACGCCGGCAGCGTGGCGACGCCCGCCGCGTCGGACAGCCCGCACGCGCAGAGGCGTCGCGCCAGGCGCGCGGGCGCCGGAGCCTGAGGCGGCACGGCCAGAGCCCGGATCCCCCACGAGACAAGCCAGCCGAGGAAGACGAGCACGAGCATGATCGCCGTCGGGCCGACGATGACGTAGATCTTGGTGGGGAAGGCGCTGTCGCCGCTGGCGCGGGAGAGCAGGGAGAGAACCCCGCAGAGGAGCATCAGCGACACGACCGAGGCCAGTAGCACGGAGCAGAGGCGGATGTCGGCTTCGTCGGGCGCCGCGCGGCCCGCCGCCAGCAGCCTCGAACGGTGCACGCTCGGCATGCTTGCTCGGTGCATGTAGTGCCGCTGCAGGATGCAGTCGATCTGTCGATGGCTATGAAGTGCCGAGTGATCTTGCAGCTAGCAGAACTCAGTCTCTCCTTGGGTGGGAACTGGAACTGTGCTGGTACGTGCTGTATTATAGACTGTAGCTAGTAGACGTTTTTTTGGTAGGTCTTCATCTCTTGACAAAGTTAATGTGGCAGAGGGAGACACTTGTCATGTTCGTCTCGCTGATAAATCATAACTAAAAGTATTATTGGTTGATTTATTGTAACTGAAAAAGTACGGCTTATAAGCTAAAAGACTATTTCAAGCCGAAGGGGACACACTTTTCGCACGATCAACTCAGACGGAGCTAGCCGCACGGAACGTTATTTCTTTCTCTCTTTCTTACTTGCGGCTCGTTCGACAAGGTAGCCCCGGGCGAGATGCGCTGCACCTCGCTGGCACTGCCAAGGCATACGGTCGTGACGAATCTTGTTTGTGATCCTGAGTACCCCCAAAACATCACTTTGGATAGCTTCCTAACCATCAGCAGCACACTGTAGTAGTGTACAGCTCAGGTCCTCGTATCTGCTCTGAAATAGGCAAGTTCGTTCATGCAATTTGCACTGTAACAGGCCAACTTGGTACTACTTGTACTCCATCAGTTTCGGCCTTTCAGGATATAGCTACTATTGAAGTTCAAAATTAGAACCAGTATACCCAGCTTCTCACTCCGTTTCTAAATTATAAGTCATTTCAACTTTCTTAGATAGTCAAATACATCTCGAAGTTTGACTAATGTTATAAAAAGAATTATAAAGATTTATGACATCAAATTAATGAAGAATCTAATAATATTTATTTTAAAAAATATCATAAATATTATTATTTTATTATATAAATTTAGTCAGACTTGACCTGCTTTAACTATTCAAGAAATTTGAAATGACTTATAATTTGATGGAGGGAGTAGTTAAACGGATGAAGATACTATCACTCTGTGGATCAATAAAATAACAGCATGCATATCTTCATTTAATCAGAGTGAAGACATGTACGGTAAACATCGTTGTCATACATACATAGACCACACGCACATTCAAGGATAGTTCCGATGAAAATAATATTACACATTTTGCCACTATTTGTAATCTATCTGACAAAGGTTTAAGCGTAGTTATATTCTAGAATGGATGAAGTATTAATTAATGTCTAAGGAGGCAAGAGAGGCCAAGTTTAACAGTACATTAGACCATTCCCAGTGATGAGGTGTTTTTTGTTTCGGTTTTCTAAGAGCGTGCTTGAATTAGTTTAAAGTAGTTATTAGCTGGGGCTAAACGTTAGCCTAAATTAGCTGAGTTTGGCTAACTAGTTAGAGGTTTGGCTCAAAAATTAGTCTATCTATTACTGTCCAGGACACGTTTGGACTTGAATGTTACCCAAAGCTAAATTCTTAGCCCTAGAAATAGCATTTTAAGAGTAGAGGGACCTAGATGACACCCCGTGTCAAGCTAAAGGATCGGACATGAATTTTCCTCTTCTTTCTATGTATATGGAACCATTCCCTCTTTCTCTTCATATAAATTGCTTGTCATCTCAACTGTTTAATCTATGTGGCATAGGAATTGTTTGACTCAGAAACAAGAAGGATGCGATGGACCCATTCTCCTTTTTTAGGATGGGATGAACCCATGTCTCTATTTGTATTGATGGCAGTTTTTGGCCTGTTACACACCGTTACGGCCAGCCTCCGCGGCGCCTATCCGGTGGAACGAGGATGCCTCCATGGCTGCCGCGGCAAAGATAACATCGCTGCCGCACGGCCCCTTGCCCCACGAGCTCTGGTAGCGAGATCCAGTGCCACGAGATCGAGGTCGAGGAAGACGAGCACGTGCCGTTGGCCGGCCCGCGAGACGCGCCGCCCATGACCTCACGGCAGGCCTCGCTTGCGTGAGCCGCGCAGCCACCATCGCCGCAATAGAAGGAGCAGTGGAGGAGGCTGGAGGCACGCACAAGAAGAAAACAAAGCGCTCACGCCGTGTGAAGGGGCGACCCCCATCCCTTCAATTCCAGGTGACGGAGCCACTCCGGATGTTTGGGAATATTCGCCCTGTTTGTTTGGCTTAAGTCGTATTTTTTCAGCTAATAAATAATATTTTTTTTTCTCATAACAAATCAGTCAACAGTACATTTAACCATGGCTTATTAGCCAAACGAACAGAACGATTCTCCTAAGAGAATGACCCTACCCAGCTGCCCCTGATGACCCCCCAACCAAACGCCTGAAAAAAGGATCGTCTCATTCCATCCCACTAGATCCTTAGAACGAAACACATGATTATTTGATGAGATTTAACTCCTAACCGAGAATATAGCCTCAAAAGGAAAACAACGACGTTAATAATATGCACAAATGGCTCTGCTCCGGGTAAGAATTGTGCTAAACATTTGGCTCCCATCATGATGCAAGTGCATAGGCATAAAACAGATAGGAAGAGGTGAGAAACTCCTCTTTTGTTTTCGTTTCTATATATTTTTTTTGTGAAAACTGAACCGGTACGGTTATTCAACAGAGAAATGGACAGAAACCAGATACTCAAGCCAGTACTAAACATAGACTAGTTCAAGACAGAATCGACAAGCCACATGCTTTATAGCCCACGGCGGTAAAATGGATAAAGCACTACTAAAAAAAATATTTTTAGGGGCGGCTGGTAACCTTTTATAGGGGCGGTTCCCAGGCCGTCCCTACAAATCGATTTATAGGGGCGGTTGGTGATTGAGCCGCCCCTACAAATAGATTTGTAGGGGCGGCTGGTATTACGAACCGCCCCTACAAATCTATTTGTAGGGGCGGCTCAAGAACCAACCGCCCCTACAAATCTATTTATAGGGGCGGCTGTAGTACCAGTCGCCTCTATAATACCTATTTGTAGGGGCGGTTCAATCTAGAACCGCCCCTACAGTACGTTTTCCCGCCAAAAAAATTTAAATTTACAATTCAAATTCGACCAGAACTGTTTGTTTCTGCGTATTCCGTCCAGCATCCGCATTGCCGAACGCCCTGCGACCAACGTTCTGAACCGCGTTCGCGTTGCCGAACGCCACGCGACCAACGTTCCGAACGCGACTACAAGCACAATAGTATTATATAAAGTACAATTACAAGTCTAATTCGTAATGATATATATATACAATCCATCATTAAATATACAAATTTCATACACATTGTTATCAACGTCCTAGAGCTAGCCTTTCAGTCTCACGAAGGTGTTGGTACTGAGGATTTGTACCTAAGTCAGACTCTCGATCATGGTAGGCGCCTCTGACGTGTACAATCTGGTCCAATATGAAGTTGCAAAGGTCGCCGACGAGCTCTAAGAGTTGGTCATCCTTGTATGGGTCTCTTTTCATTCCTTTCTCTTCTCTCCACTACAAGAAAACAAGTTTCAGTTTAGTATTTCATACCATTTATGAAGTTTTTATACTACGGGTGAAGAGGTTCAGACTTACCCTTAAGGGGTGTCTCCTGTAGGCACCGGTGTTACTCATCATAGAACATATATAGTATCCACAATGTACACTCCCAGGCCTCTGCTTGGGGCACTGTGTGTTTTGCATATGAAAATATTAGGTAATGCTTTTGACAGCCATGTAACGGAGTACTGAAGAAGTAAGTTACACTTACCGCACATAGTGTTTTTATAGCCAGCTTTTCCTTCCTCGCTGGATCATGCCTTCCGTGATGATGAGAGACATAGAACCTAAATGCCCTGTTCGAATTATTTTAGCAAATACAACTTGTTAGTATGCATAAGTGAACGTTACAAGTATGTATACAGACATATAAGCTAATGAGGATTGTCGATATGTATACGTCTTGAGAATCGATATGAAGTCTTTGTATATCGCCGGGTCCTTATCTATTGAATCAAAGACCCATGGCATGCTCTTCCCGACATCGACGGCTATACAAATCCAGTGGTTGCTGCATGGATTTAATCATAGAACTAGATAAGCTCTTTTACATCGAATAAAATATATCGAACATAGCTTTAAGTTATAGTTGAACTTACTCGAAGTTGTATGGTAGCTATATAGTAGAGTGTTGTTGGAGATTTTTGAAAGCCAGAGCAATGTATGCCGCAACCTTAAGGGACTCTTCCCTTAGCTTCGCACTACGGATGCGCTCTTTCTCCCGAAGAGTCTTTGCAGCTGCTAGCTCTTTGGCATCCAGTGTCCACCGTTTAGGGTAATTAAAATTTGTTTGGGCTATAGCTTGAGGGTCTACATACCCGGCTTTCACACTTGGCATTTGTTTGACAATGTGTACTTGCATTCTACAAATCACGGCGTGGGTTAGTTACAACAAAATTCAAAGATTACATTCATATCATATCGGGAGGACAAGGACTTACAGGCACCACGTGCGAATTAGATTCATCTCCATTTCTCCCAGGTGAAAGCATGTGTGCATGTCATTGAAGTCAAAGACAATTTTCCCGGCTGGGCTTCCAAATATGCCGGTGGGAAAGCATGCTTGTATGATATCTATGCTCGTTGGGAGAACACGCAAGTACCAATCATGGAACCTTCTCATTCCAAGTGGTAGGCGCTGGAAGTCCCGGTTTGGTAGGAAGGGCTTGCCTCTTTCATATTTTTTCGGGCAATCCTTTGACCATTCGATGGCATCAACATTTGGATACTGCTTTGCAATTTGGTGAAGTTTGCTACTGACGGCCTCCTCAGAACCCCGTGATGGGACTTTTTTAACTTGGTTTTCAGGCTTGAACTGATCATAGGAATACCACTTGGACACCGACGAGACGTCTTTGATCGAAACATAAACTGGCCTTATGTGGATTGGAATCTTCTTTCGGAGTTCCCATTCAGGCACGTCCTCATCTTCTTGTGCATCACCTTCTTCAGGAGGCACTCGTTGTTCATGTATCGGTTGTGCTTGTTGAGAAGACTGTGGCATCTCATGATGCACTTGCCCGGTACGAGCTGGAGAAGGTTGTGGCATCTCATCAGGCACATGCTCGATAGGAGGCGGGGAAGAATGTGGCATCTCAGGAATGTGGGGGTCACAAGACGGTGAAAATATCTCCCCGGCCTCAACAACTCGCTCCAAATTTGGGAGAGGGGGAGGCGGCGAAGAAGCAGTCAATATAATGTCTCGTTTGTGCCAGAGGATGAACTGCCCCATAACGTCTCCGAGTAACACCAGCCCCTTGGGAGTTGCGTAGTCTATCCTCCACTGCATGAACTCGGGCTTCACTGTATGCACCTCGACCCTAGTGTAGTCCGGCGGTATGTTATTATTGTGGTGTAAGCCACCGGGAGGATGTGCAACACCCGTTGCCACCTCCATCATAGTGTTCTGCCGGCCGCTGAGAAACACCAAGGTGCAACTAGTAGGTTCCCGTATGAGATCGACTGAGGTTGTGGCTGCAGTGGAACCTTGGCTGCTAGGAACTTTCGGAGGGCTGCCAACTAATGCCTGTTCTCCCGGTGGCGTCACTAATATACGTGGCTCCATAGACATTCCTTGCTCCTCCAGCGCCTTCGCAACTAGAGCCTTCACTTGGAGCTCAAGACTAGTCTCCCGGTCTCGGCCATGTTTCTTGTACATGTGTCTGTCCTCTTCGAATCCTTGCTTCTAAGTCATCCTTTTCCCTAGCCCCCTGGTGCGGCCTGTGTGCTCCTTGTTTCCCAAGCCAAGGCTAAGCTCGTCCCTCTCTCTGGAAGGATTGAATGAGCCCTTCTCCTTGTCTTCAGCATATTTCAGTATCCTTGATACCGCCTCTTGGGTCTCCAGCTTATCAAACTTAAGATTACTGCAGGATGATTCTGTACTCCTCGCATATATCTAGTTCCTTGAGCATACCTTCAAATTCGTCACATCGATATTCCCAGCAGCTACGGCCTCTTCATCCATCTTCCTAAACTGCTCTTCCTTGACATAGTAGCCACCAGCGTCTAGATGATGGTGGTGTTTGTTCCTCTTCGCTAGCTCGGTGTTACGGGCACTGAGCTCCAATGCCTCCGGTTTAGTCTTTTGAGCCACAAGCTCCTCCCATTGACTAGGAGTTATTTTGCCGAACTCTTTGAAGGGAGTTAACCCCTTTTGGATATACTTCATGTTGAGCTCTGACCTCCAACATCGGAATGACTCTCCCATGATCCTGAAAGCATTTTTTTACTAGTTCGTGCTTACCCTCTGGAAATCTAAAATTGATCCTCAGCTGCCTATCCCATAGTTCATTCTTTTTGTTCTCTGGTACCTCTTTCCAGTTAGGGATTGCTGGGTTCAATTTATCTCTTACTAGGGCCCTGATCGCATTACGAAATCATCCTCTTAATTCCTTTGGCTCAAGGATCTCCCCTGCTGGCCCAACCTCCGTTATCACATAGCAAGCCTTATCTGGATATAGATTTCCTTTTCTATCCCCTCGTTTCCTCTTAGGCTTGGTAGTCGTGGTTGTGTCTTGAGTTTGTGGAGCAGAGGCATCGTGATCCATCTTTGTGGTTGTTGCCTCTGCTCTCCTTTCCTCTACTCCGTCTTGTCTAGCGAGATGTCGTGGACGTCGACATCGTCTTTTCTGAGTTTCAGGAGGGACCTGTATATAGGACAGGTCAAAGTGTTAGCAGAGGTAACACAGCCAAAGCTTTAGCAAAATTTACAAGCTAAGGCTTCTTCCCTACCTCCTCGTTCGGGTCAAAATCCTTGTCCAAATCTTCCTCCGTTGGCCTCCTTCTTGCTTCAGGTGGGAAAGGATCCTTGGGACTTTCATATCCCTCTTCTAACTCATCATCCTCTTCTTCTTCGCCTTCAGTAGCCTCTCCTTCAGGGCCTTCCTCCTCGTCACACTCCTCCTAAATAAGCATCACTTCTAGATCTTTTTCTACCTCGTTATCGAATTGTTCCTGAGTAAGCTGGTCCTCTAGTGCTTGCTCCTCAAGGGTTGGCTACTCATCATGCTCGGGGCATCGAGCTACACGGTCTGTTGTCCGCGACATTATTTTGCGCTTTGTTCTAAAAGATGCAAGAAAGTGTGCTTTAGGTACGCGAGAAGGTATAAGAAATCAAAAAGGTCTATAAACCAAAGTAGTCCTATAAAACAATAATATAAAAAAACAAGAAGTAGCAGTGGTAGAGGCCTCAGAAACATGTCATTCATCATCTGATCTTGAACTTGGAGCATCAAGGCATCATAACAGAGAAGAGAGGAGAAGGTAATGTAGGGGCGGCTGCACATGATGCCAAGTTCCTCACAAGTTCTTGACCATCAGCTCATATTCCATATAATGTATGGACTTGGACAATTTCATCATTGGCAAAACAAAGGAGAGGAGAGGAGAGGGGAGATTTGGCAAAAAAAAGCAACAACTGCTTAGCAAACATAAAGCAGTAGATGATGGCAAAACTAGCCAAAAATAGTAGTGGCCCACTGGTCCTATGCCCCCAAGCTACAGCAATGCTAAGATTATCAAAAAAAGAGAAGACTATTAGAATTGTACAACAATTAGTACAACAATTAGTAGCCAGACTCCATCAGAAGAAAGAAGTAAAAGTTTACTCACTACATAAGTAGAAAATACTCTGAACAGATAAAGGTACTGATAACAACTACTTGAATTTAGTATGCAGGGAAGGCACAAAATGAACAGGCCAAAGTACCAGGTGAAAAGGGAAGGCACAATCAATAAGTACCACAACAATTGACAGTCAAATTCAAATATTCTAAAAGCAGGGGGGAAAAGACAAGTAGGATGCATCTGGCAATGAAATTGCCCTGAAAGTGCTCGAATGATCAGCACAAGATATACAACAATAGTAATGAGGGCCACAGCAATTGTTAGAGAAGTTTGACCTAGAACATAACTAAAATGACCTACATTTTGGAAGAATGAGGGCCAGAGAGGGGTTGTTAAACTCTAAATTACTCAAATATTTTAACCTCAAACAATGCTACCTGTAATTGTCCTCATGCAAAGATACACTTACATAGACAGAAACTCCAATAGTCATTTGGAGCACTAGGCACTAGCATGAAGGTCAGATTCCATAAATAGATTCTACAAAGCCTTAGTAAAAAAGAAAGAAACATGTCGTGCACAACTATCAAGTGAGAGCTTTCCAAGCTGTTGTTGGGAATTTTTACTGAAATATGTTAGCTCCATCTCATATGGAAGAATACTAGAAAGTAGAAAGTGACTTGCATACACAATTACTGAAACCAGAAGTTTTCAATCAAGATGCATTCAGAATCCTAGTTCTGGAAAAGTTGCAGCTTTAAAATGAAATGGGTGATGTGCTTACTCTAAGGATAGATGATGGATTATGAAGTATTAGTCTCCTAAAGTATATCATAGTTGTTTCTTTTTTATGGCCAGAGAACACTACATCCCAAATACACCCAAATGAGTGAGACAGACTTAACCTACAGACTTATGTTTCAGTGAGCCCTCTTGCACACTTGTCACATTTTCTGACCTAAATCAATACATTCACAAAGCTAAAAATCAAAGAGAGTGATACCCCTCAATGTGCACTAACACCATTCTCTGCATATTTGGTTCAGCAAACATGTCAAAAACTACATATAACAAACATGACTAACAAAATTACTAGAGGAAACTAGAATCAAGAACAATAAAAATTAAGCATTCCAAAAAATACTTATTCCTAAAAATTATCTTTACTGATTTTCAACTCAAGTTTATCTAGTAAAATTGTAAGAGCAAAAAAGAACTATTTTAGCTTATAGGAACGGTCCTTTTGCAGGTTGATGATGTACTAGAGTCGAAGTTAGCAGCTGCAAGGTTAACACATTTCTGTTAAGTTCAAATAGGAGCCATGTGTCGAGTGGCAGTGCAAAGAAACATATGCAATAATTGAATCACTCAATTTAGCAAGCATATGAGAAGAAAAGGGCTGCTGGAACTATATACCAGGGCCAAAAATATATAATAGCTAAAAGATCATTGTTTTAAATGGTTGCACATTGTTGTCGGCATCAGCACATTGCTTTAGATGGTTTCAAATGCCTTACCAAGCAGAGCAAGCAGGTTGAATTAACATGGCATTGTTTTCTCTAGTTGGACACTGAGTTCACCATCAAACTCGCCAAATCAGCTTATTTCTAAATTTTATTTGAATGAACTCTAATCTGAATTTTCTTTAAGCAAGGCAACAATTACGAATTTATTTATGTTGGTGATTAATTTCTGCAGATTTGTATGGTCAATACATGAAGAATATGACTTCTAATATCAATGCACGCTGCCAAAAGAAGATTGCACACCAGATAGAATAGAACTCCCTTCATCTTTCATCGTTTGGTCAGTTACCATGTTCAATGGATGCCCACAATCACAAGTATTTATGGAAAGTCTAAAATAGGCAATAATGATATTGGGAGTTTGAGATGTATAGGACAAATGGCAACTAGCATTATGTTTTGTTTTCCTATATCAAGTTACCATATGTAAAACTAGTTTGTAGTAATTCTGACTGACTGATTACTATTTTTGGTTTTCTGAACTTTCGGTTTCCTTATCAAACAGTAATGTGTGCTTACTGATTTTTCAACTCAACTTTACTGATTTTCAACTCAAGTTTATCTAGTAAAATTGTAAGAGCAGAAAAGAACTATTTCAGCTTATAGGAATGGTCCTTTCATATAGAATCATTAAACATATAGAAGATCAGAGATTCATAGATCAACCAAGTCCAAAAATGTAACCCGTAACGGATCCCTAGAATCCTAACCCCAAAATAAATCCTTATTCTAGGAAAGTAACCAAGTGTATAAGAATGGAGCAAAATAACTTGATTGACACGATGAACTTTCCTAAATCTGGCTGTGTGGACGTTTAGGTCTGCAACAGATCAGAGTGCCACAGAAACAACGCCTCAAAAGGCAATATGCAGTAAAATTTACATTATTCTATAGTGATAGTTAGCAAGCAATAGTCATCAGTAGTAACATAAAGCATACCACCACTAGATTACTACTGCTAAGACTACTCCCATACTTTAAATATGTGCGTTTGTGTTTATATATATGTTGGGTGGTCAGGTCATGTCCTTGTCAGCGTCAAGCTATGGATCGGATGGGATGAGGCTGCCGACAATCATCACAAGTATAGTGATCATCAACGAACTGCCCCCGAAAACAACGCATAACCAGCTGAATATATACCCGATGCCAACGTTCAAACAGCATATATAGTGATCATCACAAATAGTAGTTGAGTAGTTTGGGGGGCACTGGGGCAGGGCAGTACCCACCAACAACCAAGCATGGTGCCGCTTTGCCTGGCCTCATCAACGGAACAAACAGACATGCTGAATCATAAAGAAAAACACAAGGCATCCATCCGATCCGTCGTCTAGTTTAGTTGTGCTAATTCTTGAATGAATTTAATATAAGTCAACAAACATATCGGACCTCTCAGGTGCATATATCTATCTGGTAGTTGAACGTTGCAAACATAAAGAAGATGGGGGCCCATCAATAAATTTGGAGGGGGGGACTAATGATGCATGAACCAATTTAGCCATGGATTACTATATGTTATTAAGAAAAATGAAGAAACTAGGGGTGGCCATTGCTAAACTAAATACTAAACTCCAAAAGTATGTATCACCGTCCTACACTTCATCTCTAAGTTATCATCCACACTAGATATATGAAAATGTCTTATCAAATATTTCAGTCTGTTTGATGGAAATAGCAGCAAGGATGAAGAAATACTTTTTCTTTAATTCATGAACACATGATAAACAAACTTCTTTTCATGGGAGCATGGTGCATATATGGCTACAAGAAGAATCAGAATAGGGCACTAACTAGTAATTGTGTGCAGAAGCCCCCAAAACTCAAAGTGATTACACCAAAGCAAGGCAACAAAGTAATATGGACAAAAGAAAAACCTCAGTGGTCTCTCAAACGCCATGTTGCAGCACAGCACACAAAAAATGGGCATGTATGAGGTGCAAGAATTTTGAGTTTTTGCACAAGATATTGCTTGTAAGACTAGAGATGCATCAAATACAGGACCACCTAAACTTTCTGGCTATCCAATGCAAGACAGTAAGGATTCGGTTCATAACTTGAAAACGATGAATACCTAAAAACGAGGGCGTCGGGGGCCGGTCCGCGGGACGCCGGGGGTCGGCGCGCGGGGGCGGGCGCCGGGGACCGGTGCGGGTGTCGGCGTGCGGGGGCGGGCGCCAGGGGCCGGGCGCGGGACGCCGGGGGTCGGCCGGCGCGCGGGGGAGGGCGCCGGGGGCCGAGCGTGGACGACGGGGGTCGGCGCGCGGGGGCGGGGCGCCGGGGGCCGGGTGCGGGACGCCGAGCACCGGGCGCCGGGGGTGGGCACGGGCACGGGCGCGGGATCGGGGGCTGGTGTGGGCGGCATCGGGGGCCGGGTGCGGGACGCCGAGCGCCGGGGGACGGGTGCAGGACGCCGAGCGCCGGGCGCCGGGGGCGGGCGAGGGCGCGGGGGTGGGCACGGGACTGGCGGCGGAAACCCTAGGCGCGCGGGCAGCCTGACGGCGTCGGTGGAAGAAGACAGCGCCCAGACTGACTCCCGTGCGTCGGTTCTCCTATTTATACTCTCTCCTATTTGTAGGGGCGGTTCCTGATCTAGCCGCCCCTACAAATGCATTTGGTCAAATAAAAAAACAACACTTTGACTCTAGTATTATGAACTCTAAATGACTTCAAATTGAAAAGTTTTGAATACCAAGTTTGTTAAACGAATCAATATCTACAATTGTTGTTTTGGTCAACTTTCCATTTGAGAAAGTTTGGACGGTTCAAATTTGTGATTTTTAAATTTCAACGCCTACAAACTAGTTTTTGGAACCCTAGGTTATCTCAAATTGAAAAGTTTTGAATACCAAGTTTGTTCAGCTCATCAAGATCTACAATACTTATATAGTCCATTTTTTCATTTGAGAAAGTTTGAACAAAATGTAATTCAAATTTCACAAGCGTGTGACATAGTTTCAGAAAGTCTATATGAGATTCAAGAATTTGTGACTAGTGTTTGATAAAACTTTCTCAAGTGGGAAAATGAGATATGTAATAATTGTAGATCTTGCTGAGATGATCAAACTTGGTATTCAGAGTTTTTTCATCTGAGGTCATGTAATGTCTCATTTGAGCAAGTTTGACCAAGTCAAATTTGGTCAAATGAAAAAAGAACACTTTGACTCTAGTATTATGAACTGTAAATGACTTCAAATTGAAAAGTTTTGAATACCAAGTTTGTTAAACGATTCAAGATCTACAATTGTTGTTTTGGTCAACTTTCCATTTGAGAAAGTTTGGATGGTTCAAATTTGTGATTTTTAAATTTCAACGCCTACAAACTAGTTTTCGAAACCCTAGGTTATTTCAAATTGAAAAGTTTTGAATACCAAGTTTGTTCAGCTCATCAAGATCTACAATACTTATATAGTCCATTTTTTCATTTGAGAAAGTTTGAACAAAATATAATTCAAATTTCACAAGTGTGTGACATAGTTTTAGAAAGTCTATATGAGATTCAAGAATTTGTGACTAGTGTTTGATAAAACTTTCTCAAATGGGAAAATGAGATATGTAATAATTGTAGATCTTGCTGAGATGATCAAACTTGGTATTTAGTGTTTTTTCATCTGAGGTCATGTAATGTCTCATTTGAGCAAGTTTGACCAAGTCAAATTTGGTCAAATAAAAAAACAACACTTTGACTCTAGTATTATGAACTATAAATGACTTCAAATGGAAAAGTTTTGAATACCAAGTTTGTTAAACGAATCAAGATCTACAATTGGTGTTTTGGTCAACTTTCCATTTGAGAAAGTTTGGATGGTTCAAATTTGTGATTTTTAAATTTCAATGCCTACAAACTAGTTTTTGGAACCCTAGGTTATTTCAAATTGAAAAGTTTTGAATACCAAGTTTGTTCAGCTCATCAAGATATACAATACTTATATAGTCCATTTTTTCATTTGAGAAAGTTTGAACAAAATGTAGTTCAAATTTCACAAGTGTGTGACATAGTTTCAGAAAGTCTATATGAGATTCAAGAATTTGTGACTAGTGTTTGATAAAACTTTCTCAAATGGGAAAATGAGATATGTAATAATTGTAGATCTTGCTGAGATGATCAAACTTGGTATTTAGAGTTTTTTCATCTAAGGTCATGTAATGTCTCATTTGAGCAAGTTTGACCAAGTCAAATTTGGTTAAATAAAAAAACAACACTTTGACTCTAGTATTATGAACTGTAAATGACTTCAAATTGAAAAGTTTTGAATACCAAGTTTGTTAAACGAATCAAGATCTACAATTGTTGTTTTGGTCAACTTTCTATTTGAGAAAGTTTGGATGGTTTAAATTTGTGATTTTTAAATTTCAACGCCTACAAACTAGTTTTCGGAACCCTAGGTTATTTCAAATTGAAAAGTTTTGAATACCAAGTTTGTTCAGCTCATCAAGATCTACAATACTTATATAGTCCATTTTTTCATTTGAGAAAGTTTGAACAAAATGTAGTTCAAATTTCACAAGTGTGTGACATAGTTTCAGAAAGTCTATGAGATTCAAGAATTTGTGACTAGTGTTTGATAAAACTTTATCAAATGGGAAAATGAGCTATGTAATAATTGTAGATCTTGCTGAGATGATCAAACTTGGTATTCAGAGTTTTTTCATCTGAGGTCATTAGTGTCTCATTTGAGCAAGTTTGACCAAGTAGAGTGGATGTTCAAATAGAGTCATCTGGATGTTGCAAAGGGTAGTCTCACACACATGCATAAAATGTAGTCTCACACACATACAAAAATATGTAGTCTTACACACGTACACAAATATATAGTCTCACACGCATGCATAAATGAAGCCTTACAAACACACACAACTAGCTAGCCCGCTGTAACGACTTTCCCCTTGACACCTTTTCGTTCCCATGGCATTATATCTTTGGGGATGTTCTTTTCCACACCACTGATCTTCTTAGGAAAGTCTATGAATAGCGGCATCTCATTATAGTTATTGTAAGCTTCAACATCGTCCTCGCCATCAACTCCAATAATGTGTTGTTTCCCGGAGGCAACCACGTGCTTTGTCTTCTTCTTTGGGGGGAGGTTACTTTGTGGGTCAGACATATAGAAAACTTGTGCGACACGTGAAGTGAGCACCCAAGGGTCATCTTGGTAGCCTAGATTCTCGAGGTCTAGGACTCTCAATTCGATCTCGTTCAGTTGGTGTTGTTTGATCCAGCGGCATCGAAACAGGGCCACCGTTATATCCCTTCCATAGTCAAGTTCCCATATCTCTTCAATGATGCCAAAGTATTGGATCTTTCGCCCGAATCCATCGAGAGCCTCTATTCGAACGCCGCTGTTTTGGTTCACATATTTACTATCCTTTGCGTGGGTATAGTACGTGTACCCATTGATGTCATAAGCATTCCAAGATGTCACTTGTCTCGATGGCCTCTCCGCCAACCTACTGATGGTAATAGAGTCTATGGTTTCTCCAGGCGGTATGTTTTGGTCCTTCAACCATATAGTTAGTCGTTGCTTGTGCTGTTTCATGACCCAATCATTCAAACGGCCATTTCTCTCCGCCATAATGATAGCCAAGTGTTCATCAATATACGGTTGCATCAGTTGTGTACTTTGTAAGACACTGTAATGCGCTCGACTCACCTCTTTGTAATCATGGTCGATGAACACTTTTCTACCACTGGTGCCCTTCCCAGCTAGCCTACCCTTGTGACGAGAATTGGGTTTACCAATCCCTTTCTATACTTTTAGGTACTCTTGACAGCACTCGACGACTTCTTCAGTACTGTAACCCTCTATCATGGAGCCCTCTGGGTATGCTCGATTATGCACGTATCGACTTAAAACCGACATGAACCGCTCATAGGACCACATTTCATACAAGTCGCAAGGGCCAAGCGCCTGTATCTGATGAACCATGTGAATCTTGAGATGTGGCATTATATCAAAAAAAGCAGGAGGTAAACACATCTCCAGTTGGTTTTGTGTCTCCACCACAAATTCATGTAGGTCACTCAGCTCTTCCTTGCCAATCGTCTTCTGTGAGATCTTCGAAAAGAAGTAGCACATGCGGGTGATGGCCATTTTCAAGAACTCTGGCTTTATAGCCCTGATTGCAATAGGTAGAAACACTGTCAGCATCACATGGCAATCATGAGCCTTGCAGTGTGTTATTGACAAGTCCTTCATCGACACTAGCTTCTTCACATTTGCTGAAAACCCAGTTGGGACTTTGATCCCCCTCAGGAAAGTGCATATAGCTCTCTTCTCGTCTGGTGTTAGGTTGAAGCACGCCGTGGGCAGAGTGTATTTTCCATTAGCCTCAGGTACCGGGTGAAGCTGTGGCATCATGTTTAGCTGCACCATGTCTTTTCGTGCTTTCAGACCATCCTTTGACTTGCCTGTGTCTATCAAGGTAGCAATGAGACTCTCAATGACATTCTTCTGTACATGCATAGCATCAATGGCATGGGGGACCTCCAAGTCTAGCCAATAAGGCAGATACTGAAAGAAGATCGATTGTTTCTTGAAAGGTACGCCTTCGATAGGAGGTGTGCTTCTATCTCTGTTTGTCCCATCTAGATTCTTCTTTCCATAGACGACGCGTATATTTTTCACCATTCTGTACACATGTTCTCCGTTATGACGTCTCTCCGGAGGGGGTTCAATCTCCAGGGCGTTGTCATAAAATCTAAAGAACAATTTGCTACGGTACTTGTGACTTGTCTTTAAGAAGCGTCGGTTCCTTAGGTAAACTATCTTCTTGGATGCATCCAGGTACACCCATGTAGTACCATCCAAGCAAACCAAGCATCCCGTCTTCCCTTTGATCTGTCCAGACAAAGCAAACAACACGGGGTAATCATTGGTAGTAATAAATATTATTGCTCTACATATGAAGTCCTCCTTTCGGAACGCATCGTACATCCGCTCCCTATGCCTCCATAGTCTCTCCATTTCTTGCATCAAGGGCTCGAGGAACACGTCTATATCAATGCCTGGTTGTTTAGGGCCAGAAATAAGAATAGTGAGGGGAAGGTACTTTCTCTTCTGACACAACCATGTTGGGATGTTGTACATGGTCAAGATCACTGGCCATGTGCTATGGTTGCTCATCCTCTCATTGAAGGGATTCAGTCCATCGGTGCTCAGGCCAAACCGTACATTCCTTGGGTCATCGCTGAATTCTTTGTGCTTCTCATCAAACCTTTGCCACTGACTACAATCAGCCGGGTGTGCAATCTTATCATCATCCACCTTGCGCTCATCATCCCACCATGTCATGAGTGCGGCTTCTTTAGGGTTTAGGAACATACGTCTCAAGCGGTCGGTCACTAGCAGGTACCACATTACCAGGGCAGGAATTCTTCTCTGCTTTGCATCGTTGCCTAATGGAGTGTCCTTTGGGGGCTGAGATTCTTGTACCACCTTTTTTGTACCCTTCTTATTCCTCTTTTTCCCCGTGGATGGTTCGTCCCCACCGTAAAGGTCATTGTTCTTGTACCGGCTGGCCCCACACCGGGGACATTTATCCAATGACTTGAACGTTTCACCATGAAAAAGTATACAGTGGTTGGGGCATGCATGTATTTTTTCAACCCCCATTGTCAATGGACTTATGATCTTCTTCGCTTGGTATGTGTTGGCGGGAACTGAGTTTGGTTGTGGCAGCACCCATGACAAGAGATGCAATAGATCATTGAAACTACAGTCTGACCAGCCGTACTTAGCCTTCAGGATGAGCAGCTCAAGCACGAAACGTAGCAATGTCCAATGTGTCGGATAACCCTTTTCAACACCATACATAGTCTCCTTCGATGCTTTTGTCACTCTTTCCAAATTTTCTAGACCTTTTGGGCTATTTAGTAAAATCTCTGGTCCAAGGGTTCGAATCATGTCATCTAAATCATCTTCAACTCCGACACGTGCTCCACCATCATTATTGGCACCACCTTCGTCGTTACCATCCCAACCACCAGCATCACCACCTTGTTCATTGCCAAACTCGAAATCCATTTGTGCATCAAGCTCGGCTGAATATTGGGACAGGGATTCTATGATTTCATCGCCGTATTCCTCCTCATCCTCGTCGTTAACAATAACTGTTTCACCATGATGAATCCACACTGTGTAGTCCTCAACAAATCCTCGTATAATCAAATGTGATCTGATGATAGTCATATCTATCCATGCCATACGGTTCTTGCAATCTTTACAGGGGCAAATAATTGTATCCTTATTCTCTTTCAATGTCGTTGCATGCTTCGTTGCGGCTTCAATAAATTTATCCACCTCTTCACGGAAACCTGCCTTGAACCTTAACGAACCATACATCCAAGAGTTCCTGTACTCCATCTTTTATAACAACAACAAAATAAACATTAAAGGACTACTTATTCAGATATATATAAAAATTAATCAAAGTAATAATTATTTGAGAATAATTGTATATACCTCAGATATATATGAATATAAATCTAATATAATTACATGAAGCATACAAACACACCATGGTAGAGGAAAATTAATTAATGGCCCATTTATCCATAAATAATTAAAATACATATTTATTGATTACAATAAACAATTTCAAAGACAACAATTAGCAATAATTATACTTTACACAATATCTTTCGTACAAACCCTAGTCCAATTTTATCAAACATAAATTTACAAAAACGAAATTAATAAAAAAACCAAACCCTAGATCTAGATCACATGCACATGAAACATCCATAAAACTAACTAATGGTTCACTAAAATCAAGAAACATGGGCCAAATAAGGATATGATCTTGTTCCCCTCCCTAATTTACCCTAGTACATTTAAAAGTTGGATCTAATTTGCTCATAAATAGCTCAAGCACCATAGAAGAGAGAGAAAAACAAAACTCTAATTATTCACTAATCAACCATTAAAACTTCAAAAAAGGTGTGGAATAGCATTTTCTTACCTTCTACAACCTCTCCACCAAAGGATTTGAGACCAAAACCTTCCCCCCTTAGTAGAGCAATTTTTGGGAGGTGCCCATGCCCTCCCCAACTTTCTTTTACGGGTTGGAGTAAATGACCCGAGGAGAAAGAAGGTGCTGCTTCAGTTTTATATGGGGGTCATTTGTAGGGGCGGCTGGTGATTGAGCCGCCCCTACAAATAGAAGCTATAAATACTGGCCATTTTTAGGGGCGGCTCAATCACCAGCCGCCTCTACAAATATCATTTCTAGAGGCGACTGGTGATTGAGCCGCCCCTAAAAATCATACTCCATTTGTAGGGGCGGCTCGTATCACCAGCCGCCCCTGCTGTTCCATTTGTAGGGGCGGCTGGTGTCTGGGCACCCGAGCACGTCACTGTAGGGGCGGCTCCATCACCAGCCGCCCCTACAAAAAAAATTGAACCGTTGCTACAAATCGTTTTCTACGTAGTGAAGCACACTTCACAAACTCATAGTTGATCACATCTCATAGCTCCCAGGCAGAACCAGCATCTGTGAAGGACTGTGAAGTGTGCATATCCCAGGACTGTGAAGGAAAAGAAAAAAGACCCGGTACGAGCAGCGGAGAAGGAGCATGCCACGCGTGGAAACTGGACTTCTGGAGCGCTGTTGTACATCCGGTGGCCTGATCAATTCAACTTCCCATGGCCCCAGGCGAGATCAACCGACCACGTGATGAGCTGCCGCGCCCCTTCGACTATAGAATTCCAACTTCAAGCCTTCAACGGACGAGGGACGACGCGGCGACATCACGCCTCCAGTCATTCTGCTAGGGACAAGGGACTCAACTCCTTAAGGTGGGGTACATGCATACAACCATATAGGAATTGATTTTATTTTTGTGACCGTAGCATCGTCTAAAAGAAGTTTCTCAAGATTAAAATTGTTAAAAGACTATTTAAGATCTACAATGTCTCAAGAGAGATTAAATAGTTTGACAATATTATGCACTAAGAAGCGATTGTTGAATAAGATCAATATCGATATTATCATCGATGACTTCACATCGAGAAACGTTGGAAGAAATTTTAAGGTCATTTATTATGTATGAATTATTTTATATAAATATAACTTTTGCTTGCGGTTAACTATTTATTGGTAACATTTCGTTTACATATATATATATTGACTATTATAATTATCATGTTTATATGAAAGGGGCCTATAATTTTAGTTTTATTTTAGGCCAAAAACATAAACTCACACCCGTTTTCGGGTCCATCCCATCCAAAATACAAGATGGTGATAGTATGGACAAGAGGGTTCGCTCCCGTTTCCGTCTCACACCCGTCGACCTCTGATCCGTGTTCCATTCTAGTTTTGGACTTTTTTAATTAATATAAGAATGATAAAATGTAGAAGACAGGTGTGTAGCTCGTCCTTGTTACCATGAGCATCATGGTATACGAGCTTTTGGAGGTGAGTATAGAAACCGGGATCTGGGCCATGCAACTGGTGACTGGGAGACCGGCAAAAAGGAAACGTCGCATGGCACGCGGCAGGTAAGGATTGGAGGATCGTATTGCAATTTGCAACAGGGGGTAGGATGGCTGTGGGAGCGTGTAATTTACGCGGGATATGGAGTTTTATGTACCGCTCTTTTAACTACAAATTCATCAAATTTTCTTCGTTCAAAAGCTCCCAGTGCACTCAAATGGTGAGGATCAGATGCCCTACGTCTACGTACAACAAGTTATATCATGCAAGATATAAGAATTGTTATCTTACATTATATACCAAATACGAACCTCATCAAGATATATAATTATGTTGTCTCTATATGTAAGTGTCTATTTAATCCAAATAATTGCTAAATTGTAAGTGACTGACTATTTACCATGTAGACTTTACCATTTAGAATAACATTGGTTCTAGCTGCTTGGATTGGGAGCCAAAAGGAGACTGTGGGGGTATTAACCCCTATACCCTTACGGTTAGGCTTGGACCGGCCCAGTCCAGGGGGTCCGGTCCACTAGAAGACGACGCGCGGCTTGCCCGATCTGCTCGAAGTCCCGCGCAAGGAATCAAGATAGACTTGGAGATCAAGCAAGATCCTGGTCGGTTAGAATAGGAATCCTTATCCGGCCACCTATGGCAATTGTAACCGGTTAGGATTAGTTTCTAGATCTGTAACCCTGCCCCCAGACTATATAAGGCGGGCAGGGGACCTCTCTCATTGACATACAGCAATACAATCAGACACAGGACGTAGGTATTACGCCTTCACGGCGGCCGAACCTGGATAAAACCTCATGTCTGTCTTGCGTCATCATCTTGTTTGTAGCTTGTGCATCTGTCTGCCGATAATCTACTACCTTGGGCATACCCCTAGGTAGACTGCTGACCATATTTCGTCGACAATGGCACGCCAGGTAGGGGGTGTGCGTACTGCTCTCCAGGCGAACAAGATGGTCATCATCCCCGGTTCCATGGCTACGCCGAACGGCCTTATGTTCACCATCGGCCAGATCACCTGGACCATGGGCTCTGATGACTTCATCGCCATGACCCCGGAGGAGGCATGGATTCCATCTGCGTCGACCACTGCTTCACCTGCATCGGTTATGGCTTCGTCCATGGTGGATCTGGCTCCGGCCACGCCAGCATCATCTTCAGCCACGCCGACAACCCGTCGTCCGCTTCCTCGCTACAAAGGGAGGCAGATCGACAACACCGACCTGCTCGACTCCATCGATCAGGTTGTCACCAAACTTGCTGAAACCCTAGCTCTAGTAAGTTCGATTCAAAGTCAACCTAATGAGCAGGTAACCACTACCCACAACAGATCTACCCAACCAGCTCGGGCCAGTCGTCCTGCACGACTCGGTACGGATCTCTTGGTCACATCTACTCCTAAAAGGCGCTCCGTTCATCGTCGGCCAGCCCCTGCGACAGGTCTCCGGCTCTTCGAGTATGAAGCCTCGATGGAGAACCACCAGGCCCAGCCCTACGGCCTACGCAACTTCGTCAACATGGTCCGGATTGAGGATTATCAAGAAGGATCGGTCCACACAGATCAAGCGGGTGGCTCAAGCTCCTCGTCCGGCATCGCATCTAATGCCTCCGTCCACACCGAGCTCTAGCATCATGACGATGAAGGCATTCAATACGATCTGGATATCCCAGACCACGCCCCGGGATTCCCACGATTCCCATCCTTCCCACCAAGGCGAGGAGACTTGATCAATGTTGTCAGTAATGACGAACCACCGGCAGTTGGCGAAACAGAACAAGAAAGGCTAGCACGCGAAGCACGCAATATTGACCAATTTAATCGCCGACAAATCGAAGCCGAGGAAGAAGAGGAGGCTCGACGCATAAGGGTCCAGCCACATGACCTTAACAATGCCTTTGATAGGGTGGGAGACAAGCAGGTCTTCAGGACTCCAAGCGCCAACATACCTATTGCTATGGTGACAATGCAACGACTACCCAATACCCCGAAAACTCAGGCAGTTTATGATGATATACAAGCTTACCTGACGGCTGCTATGGCCCAGACCGCAGAGATTGTAAATCAAGCCCGGGCTCCATCCGTCTCAGTCGAATCAAGCCACAGCTGCCAGTACTCAAGTCGCTCACAGCCACCCAACCAACGTGGCTCGTGCAACAACGACCCATCAGACAACCGTCAAGGCGGAAATGGTGGCCATGATGGTGGCCGGGACGACAACCGCCACGACCACAGGGATGACAACCGCCGCGACTACCGGGACGACAACCGCTGAGACAACCACGATAATCGCCGTGATAACCGCGGTCGCAGGGTTAACCAAGCTGGCAACCGGGATCGCCATGATGGCAATAACGATCTCCACCATTACCTCAGAGAACGCGATCTACGTGATCGCATTAACCAAAGAGCCAACGATCGTGCATCCCACGACAGCTATCGCCGTATGGAATATGATACTGCCCACGGCCCTCCGGGTTTAAAGCAGTTTACTCCACACCTTCGCCAAGTCATATGGCCCAAGAACTTCAAGCTCAAAAAACTTCAGAAGTACGACGGCAAGGAGAACCCCGAATTATGGGTCATGCTCTACGAAACCACGTGCAGATCAGCCATGGCTAACGAGCACATCATGTCTAATTACTTCCCGGTCGCCATTGGCCATGCAGGCCACCAATGGCTGGTCAGCCTACCGGCGAACTACTTTGATTCTTGGCAAGAGCTCAAGCAAGCATTCATCGACAACTTCATTACTACTTGTGAGCAACCCAACAACAAATATGATCTGCAGCGGATTCGAGATCGGAAAGATGAGCCACTGCATGAGTACGTCTGGCGTTTCTCGGAGATGCGCATCAAGGTCCTGTCAATCTCCGACAATGAGGCAATCGAGGCTTTCATCACTGGTCTCCGCTTCCACGATGCCCTAAGGGACAAGCTCGTCCGCAAGAGACCTGAATCAGTCACAGCGCTCCTAGCCACTGCTAAGAAATATGCGGATGTCGACGATGCTAAAAAGATAATCATCGAAGAAGTAGCAAGGGTTCCACGCTCCGACCACCCTCCACACCGCGATGACTACCACGGCAACCGTGGTTAGAACGACAATTTTGATCACCGCAACCAGCGCAACGATTCCCGCGACCACCGCGACCAGCGTAATCAGCGGCGTAATCGCCGTGACGACTACAGGGGCAAGCGTGCTCGAGAAGATGACGGTGAGGTCAACACCGTTAAAAAAGGCGGTGGACGTCGCAACTACGAAGAAGACTACGCCAAAGCATTGAAAGGACCCTGCTAGCTCCATCCCAAGTCCAACCATACCATGGAGAATTGTCGTGTTCTCAAATCTATCTACACATGCCAATAGGCTCTGGATACATCCGACAAGCCTAACGACGCCGGGGAGCAGCGTAACAAGGACAACGACAATGAAGACGTAGATCCCCATCACAAGTACATCAAGCCAACCGATCACGTCCACACCATCATTGGAGGCAAAGTGTCCATCGAGACCAAACGAGAACGCAAGCTGCTCGCCCGCGCTTGCTTGAACGTGGCCAACACCGACAACCTCATCGCCGATCCGCGGCTCCCTTCTTGGTCTCACCGCGAGATCTCCTTCAGTAGAAAGGACCAATGGGCTGCAATACCTGAGCTAGGACGTTTTCCTCTGGTCCTCGATCCTTGTATCAACAAGGTTCAGTTCAACAGAGTGCTGATTGACGGCGGCAGTTCCATTGATATACTGTTTAAGAACAGTTTGCCAGCCCTGAAGATAACCCAGGCGGATCTCAAGCCATACAAGGCACAGTTCTGGGGTGTTCTCCCCGGACAGAGCTCTACACCTCTTGGGCAGATCACGCTACCTGTGCAATTTGGTACCCCGAACCACTTCCGCACCGACTACGTCAACTTCGTGGTTACTGACTTTGATGGCACCTACCATGCTATCCTTGGTCGACCAGCGCTCACCAAATTCATGGCCATACCTCACTACAGGTATTTGGTGCTCAAGATGCCTACCGAGAAAGGGGTTCTAACTCTCAGGGGCAACGTATATGCAGCTTATACCTGCGAGGACAACAGTTTCAAAATAGTAGAGGCTCACGACCTCTCTATTCGCATGGCCGAGACCACGCTCGACTCCAAGAAGACCCCAGCCGACCACCTAGAGATCCCAGAGCTCGAGGCCCCACGAAAGAACATCAAGTCCAAAGAGCACAAAGCGATCTAGCTGGTCGACGGTGATCCTAGCAAAACGACCCTTATCGGGGCCAACCTAGATCCTAAATAGGAAGACGCGCTCGTCAGGTTCTTGAGGAGCAACGTGAGTGTGTTCGCATGGAAACCCGCTGACATGCCCAATGTACCTTGGAACTTGATCGAGCACTCCTTAAATGTCAACGACAAGGCCAAACCTATCAAGCAGAAGCTACGATGGTTCGCTCACGACAAAAAGGAGGCTATTAGGGTAGAAGTTACACGGCTTTTCGTAGCTGGATTTATCAAAGAAGTGTATCATCCAGAGCAGTTAGCCAACCCGGTTCTTGTACGCAAAAAGAATAATGAATGGAGAATGTGCGTTGATTACACTGATCTCAACAAACACTACCCTAAAGACCCCTTTGGCTTACCTCGCATAGACAAGGTCGTAGATTCAACTGTCGGTTGCGAGCCACTTTCCTTTCTCGATTGCTACTCAAGTTATCACCAGATCGCTCTAAAAAAGGATGACTAGATCAAGACATCCTTCATCACGCCTTTCGGCGCCTACTGCTACATGACCCAGTCGTTCGGGCTTAAGAACGTTGGGGCTACTTACCAACGTGCCATACAGGCCTACCTCAAAGACGAGATAAAAGACGACCTCATCGAGGCTTATGTTGATGATGTAGTTGTCAAAACCAAGGAAGTACATACCCTTGTTGACAACCTGGAACACACCTTTGCAGCCCTTAATACATTCCAATGGAAATTAAACCCAAAGAAGTGCATCTTTGGTGTTCCTTCTCGTATACTGCTTGGCAACATCGTCAGTCACGACGGCATACGCCCTAACCCAGAGAAAGTCAAAGCTGTCTTGGACATGAAGCTGCCCAAAAAGGTGAAGGATGTTCAGAAGCTCACCGGATGCATGGCTGCCCTCAGTCGTTTCATATCAAGATTAGGCGAAAAAGGACTACCGTTTTTTAAGCTGCTCAAAGCATCCGAAAAGTTTGAGTGGTCGAAGGAAGCAGACGCTGCCTTCACACATCTAAAACAATTCCTTACATCACCTCCAGTCCTCACTGCTCCCAGAGAAGACGAAACCCTCCTGCTTTACATTGCGGTAACTAATCGAGTGGTCTCCACTGCCATGGTGGTCGAGCGCGACGAGCCCGGCCACATCTACAAGGTATAGTGACCAATCTATTTCATCAGTGAGGTACTCAATGAATCCAAGACTAGGTACCCATAGATTCAGAAACTGATCTACGCCATACTGATAACATCCCAAAAGTTGAAACATTACTTCGACGGATATCATGTGGTGGTCATGACCGAGTACCCTTTGGGAGACATCATTCGCAACAAGGATGTGAATGGGCACATCGTTAAATGGGCAATGGAGCTATGCCCTTTCTCCTTAGAATTTGCAAGCCGTACTACAATCAAGTCTCAGGCACTTGTCGATTTCATCGTCGAGTGGACCGACTTAAGCACACCTGCCTCTCAGGGGCCCAATGAGTATTGGAAGATGTACTTCGACGGCTCTCTCAACATCAACGGCGTAGGAGTAGGAGTCCTTTTTGTGTCGCCATCCAAGGAGCAGCTCCGATACATTCTTAGAATTTATTTCTCGGCGTCTAATAACGCCGCCGAGTACGAAGCATGCCTACATGGTCTACGCATTGCGGTCGAGCTCGGTGTCAAATGTCTCTATGTCTATGGAGACTCAGCTCTGGTCATCAACCAACTCAACAAAGACCGGGATATGACCAGCGAAAAGATGGACGCATACTTCAAATCGATCAGAAAGCTGGAAGGCAAGTTCTATGGCATCGAGTACACACATGTGGTCCGGGACAAAAATCAAGCAGTAGATACGCTGTCCAAGTTAGGATCATCCTGAGCCAAAGTCCCACATGGCGTATTTGTTCAAGACCTGCTCACGTCTTCCATCAAAGAGGAAGATCCCACGGTCGACAAGCCTCTAGACCAGCTATTGGTGGCTACGGTTCCGGCGTCGAACACCATCGAACCACCTCCGACCACTAAGGAGCCTAACTAGAGAGAACCTTTCATCAAGTACCTGATAGATGGTAGTGGTTACACCGATCGAATAGAAAACAAACACCTGATGCGTCGCAGTAAGCAGTATCTGCTCGTCGATGGCAAATTGTGGCGCAAGAATGCAAAGGAGGAAATCTTGATGAAGTGTATAACCCAGGAAGATGGCGAACATCTCCTAGATCAAATCCACTCTGGCTCCTACAGCAACCATGCGGCCTCGAGAATGCTAGTTGGCAAGGCTTTCCGAGCAGGGTTCTATTAGCCGTCAGCCATAGCCGATGCAGAGAAGCTAGTCCGCCATTGTGAGGGTTGTCAGTTCTTCACCAAGAGAATCCATGTACCAGCACACGAGATTCAGACAATACCAGCCTCTTGGCCCTTCACATGCTGGGGGCTGGATATGATCAGGCCCTTCAAACTGGCTCCTGGGAAATTTACATGTGTCTTTGTGCTGATCGACACATTTTCTAAGTGGATAGAGTACATGCCTCTGGTACAAGCATCTTCAGAAAAGGCTATCACGTTCATCGACCAGGTCATCCACCACTTCGGCATACCCAATAGCATCATCACTGATCTGGGTACTCAGTTCACCGGGAACGCTTTTTGGGACTTCTGCGATGAAATGAGCATAGTAGTAAAATACGTCTCGGTGGCGCACCCTAGAGCTAATGGACAGGTCGAGCGGCAAATGGTATGATCTTGGACGCACTTAAAAAGAGGATGTACAGGGAAAATGATAAAGCTCCCAGAAGATGGCTCAAAGAGTTACCAGCCGTGGTCTGGGGTCTCAGAACCCAGCCCAGTCGTAATACCGGCGTATCACCATACTTTATGGTTTATGGCGCTGAGGCAGTGCTCCCAGCAGATATAGCTTTTAGATCAGCACGGGTAGAAAACTTTGATGAAGACAAGGCCAATGAAGTATGGGAGCTAGAAGTGAATAGTGCAAAAGAGAAGCGACTCAATTCTTGTGTACGTATAGCCAAATACCTTGCTGTTTTGCGTAGGTACTACAACAAGAACATCAAGGAGCGGTTCTTCGTTGTCGGGGACCTGGTCCTGAAGTGGAAGATGAATCAGGCTGGCATCCACAAACTCGCAACCCCATGGGAAGGGCCCTTCATGATCAAGGAGGTTACACGACCAACGTCTTACAGGTTAGCTCACCTAGACGGTACAGACGTACCCAATTCATGGCACATCGACAAGCTTAGGCGTTTCTATGCTTAACTACGAAGATATGTACTCCTCTTGTATTTTCGATTTAATAAAGCTATTATGATTTCTCCGACCACTCTAATGTGTCATTTCGAAGTCTGTTGATATTGTAACTCTACCAGTTAAAACCGACCACCATTCCTTCTCGGGTTTTTGGAGCAGGCCCTGTCTCCGGTTTCTCTCAATGCGTGCATGGGATCCGCTCTCTACGCTACAGGTGATCGGCAGGTGCTCTCTGGTTTGACTTTTGTGTTCCTACGTGTGCACAAACACTCCGACCGCAAGACAAACCAGGGCCATACAAACCTTTTAGGATGACATGTCAACTAAACTGGTACAACTAAACAGAACATCAACATGTTCTAACTTAGTTACACCAGTACGATGTCCGAGCTTAAAAACATTTTCTACAAAACAAACAAGCTCATGCTGTTATACAGTTACGTTATTACAAGCTTGCCTGAAAAGGTCCAAGTTTACAATAACACAACTACATCTTCTTCTACAGCTATAGCCTACACTAATGGCTGGTCGAGGCATGCGGCACCTGCTGCTCGCTGGGCCTAACATCGTGCTCGAGTCTTGAGGACTCTTGCACTGGTCGAGCTGAAGAAGAAGGCCCCGCCGACGCCTGGCTGGTCGAGACCGTAGGCTTTGCCGGTTGGCTTGAAAATAAAGGCGTTTCCAGCTGACTTGTTGATGGCATTCCCTGTATGGATGGCGTCGCACCTCCACATAGGTTAATGTCGCCAATTATTTTTGCCGACAAGTCTAGCTGGGTCATCCGTAGCTCCTCGGCCTTGTCTAGATCTACCTCCTTCGGGTATCCAGCCTCTAGGCGCTTGAGATCGATCAAGGGGTAGTGAGCACATACCATGCTTAGCACATGTGCGCCTGTGTACTCACCCGCCTCCTTCATGAACTCCTAGAACCATCCCCATGCCTTTCAGCATCTCTCGATCAATCCCAGCTGCGGCGTCCTTGGCACGTCCTTTGTTAGCGCTGGATCGATGAGGTCAAGGACCGACAAAATGCCCGTTGCCACCTCCTAGCACCGGCTTTTCTAGGTGTCATGATCTTGGATGATCTCTTGGCACTACGCCTTCCAGCCGTCACGGTCTTTTATCACGGCCTCCAGATGCTTCTTCGCGTTGATTTTTAAAACTGCAAACCGTACATGCTGTTAAGACGCTATATTACGCCAAACTACGGTAAGCGGCCAAAATGAGCAAAGGGGTTTGGAAAACTTATTTTTTAGATCCTCTGTCATCTTGGTCGTGTGGTCTCGGAGCTACGACTGGTCTTGCGCTAGTTTTCTGTTCTCCTCTTTTAGATGATCACACTCCACGACCGCATGACTATTCTCCTCTCGGAGACGGGCCACTCCAGCTTCCAAGCCTACACTACAGCTGTTACTACCAACAATGCAACAACACTGGCAGTATTCGTTATGATAAAGTGGCTACTTACTTATTCTTTCCTGCTCTTTATTGCTGAGCTAGATGACCAGGTTCTAGTTCTGGGACTCTTGCTCTGCCTTCTCAGGGTTAGTAGTTTCAAGTCGATGGCGCAGGCGTTCCACCTCCACCGTCAGCTCCTTGTTGGTTGCAGTGATCCCCTCGATCTAGTCAAAGCATTTCTTGCAGTACCTTGCGGTCTTCATTAAGTCCTGTGTGCAGATAGCTAAGTAAGACAGCTCAACTAGACAACAAGATTAGGGGGTTAAGTGAAGCTTACCTGCACTTCCGTCACTAGCCGTTTTGCCACCCGTTCAACTTTCTTGGTCTCTTTGACCTCTAGGATTTCCTCATGAACAACCCACTAGTTGTTCTACCAACGTGACACATACACATGTCATCGTTTGTCCTGTGGATGGCCCAGGACCTCCTCCATTTCGTCCTCTTCGGGCTCTTCTTCAGGTCTCAGTGCTGGTCTGGTGTTAGCAGCCTCTACGATCACTATGGCTTTCCCACGGGCTGCAGCATCGACAAACGTGCTCTATGCTCTCGCCTCTGGCCGCTGCTCCTTGGTCTGTGCCGTTACACTTGATGCTAAGGTGTTGCCCTCAGCAAGTTTAGCGCTCGGAGCACTCATGCTTGGCTCGGCTCTTCCCTCGACCCCCTGCTCGGGGACTGTTGTTTGACTGTTTGTTTTCTGAGGCCCCGACGGATCTTCTGCTATGGGTCCCTCGATGGCCGGCTACTGGGCAGTCTGCTCTAAAATTACTGGCGGAGCCACACCGCTTTTGGCTAGCTAGTCTAGACTTTCGGTGGACGCCGAGCTAATACATCCGAGATAAGTTCAGAAGGCAATCATATTCAATGCAAAATGCTAGCTTATATCAAGGTTACAAATACTTACACGTTGGAAGCATGGAATGATGTGGTGAAGGCGCGTCTCTTTGGCCGTGCTGTGCAGGTGACTCTTGGTCTCCCTCTATAGCCAGCACTGTCGCTAGGCCTTGGTGCTCGACCCCTCCGCCGCTTGTCCTTCGCGCTGTAGTGGTCGATGATGTAGGTCCCACCGGCATGGAGGAGCCACCTTGCTCCATCAACTCTAGTTGCCTCCTCCTCTTTTGAGGGATGAGTCGAAAGGTGTCTGCATCCTCTCCCTCCTCTGTGTCATCGTCTGACAAAGTAAAAATCGCCTGACGACACTTGCTGGCCGCTGGCCGCTTACTAGCAGCTTTGGCTGCTACCTCCTCTCTAGCTCCGAGCACCGCCCAGTCGACGTCCTCGATCTCGACGCTGGTCTGGGTGGTTGGGTTAGCTCCTTGTGGCCAATCTACTCTAGGGGGTGGCGACACAAACACTGTCGCTCTATCCCGACCATTAATCTAGGAAACAAATGGGAGTGAACACAGTAAGTTTCTGCCACAATATAAGACTACGGGTACAAGTCAAGATGAGTTACCTTTGGGGGAGGTCGAGCGAGCTTGAAAGCGTGCTCGATGTCGCTCAATCTGACATAATTTGGATCAGCTAAGTTGAATAGCTCTCCAATTCTGGCTCTGACTTCGTTTTTGTCAAGCGCCCCCTGCCTCGTCCTCGTCGGGTCTGCGCTACCTTGATACTCGTAGCCAGGATGTACCCTCCTTTGGCAGGGCTGGATCTACCGGCTGATGAAGCTCCTGACCATGCTCGGACCGTCTAGTTTTTTCCACGGGATCAACCCAAATATTTCTGGAATCTGTTCTAGGTGCTTGGGCTTCTTTGACCAGCTTGTCCTCTTCTCCGGGATGTACCCCACGTCGCACAGCGTGATTGTGTTTGGCTCTTCGTGGACGTAGAACCATTTCTTGTACCAATCATCAAGCGACGTGTTCCATGGGCAGTGCAGGTACGTGGCTTTCATGCCATCACGGAGGTTGAGGTACACACCTCCAGCAATCTTCGATCCACCGCTTCCTTTTTTCCGTAGACAGAAAAGATGGCGGAAAAAATCAAAATGGGGCTAGAAGCCGCCATATGCTTCACAAAGATGAATGAAAGTGGCAACAAGGAGGATCGAGTTGGGATGCAGATTGCAAATCCCAATCTCGTAGTAAAGACAAAGCCCCTAAAGAAAAGGATGAACAGGAACCCCAAATCCCCGCTTAAAGAAGTCTTCGAACACCACGATCTCACCTGGTTGTGGATCGGGGCATCCCTCGCCCTCCGACGCACGCCATCCTGCGAGCTCCTTATTGTGGAGTACCCCCATGGTGACGAGGTCTTCAATGGTCTGCTCTTTGCTTCTTGATTTCCACCACTCCTTCGCCATGACTCTGACTTTCTTTTGCGCATCGCTTTTCGCCATGAATTTGGCCTTGTCGATGAACTAGGAACTGGCGGAGGATTGATTGGTATTAGGGTTGGCGAGAGGAAGAAGATGGCTGCGGCTGCGAATGGCAATGGGGTGCAGTAAAAAGTAACTTACCTATCCTATATTGTATTTAACCCAAGAGTTATGCCGTTTTGTCTACCAGAGATTCTTGGGAGACGTGCGCACGCGCCGCAGACGGTTGTTTTCACAGCCTCGAGATCTATGCCAATATATGCGCCTCTTCGTTGCTAGTGTGAGAGGGCCCACGCTGACGCACCTACTTACAGGTGCCACACAACTGTTTGTTTGAAAAGACAAGAAGGCAGTATGACGTGCTATACCCGTCTACTTTTTTGACTAGACGTGTCAGATTGGACTTGACAGAGCAAGTAAAAACACACAAAATAATAGTACAAGTGGCATATGATTTTTCGCTGCACTTCTCGTGCTCGGGGACTGTCCAGACCACCATCGTGCTCGGGGACTGTCCAGACCACTATTGTGCTCGGGGACTGTCCAGACCACTATCGTGCTTGGGGAATGTCCAGACCACCATCGTGCACGGGGATTGTTCTGACCACTCTCATGCTCGGGGACTGCCCCAACCACTCTCCGAACATTGCTCGTAGACTGCTCTCCTCGGCTACATGTGATTTGTACTCACATACAGTTGAGAGGCATTTATTTAGACCTTGCTACAAGGCTGATACCTCGCCTTCCAGCAAGCTCGGGGACTATATCGGTATGATGCACCTGCCGGTGCATCTCGTATTGCTTGTACGACGATTCTCAACTTCAGTGGGAATTCTTTTTAGACCCTGGCACCACGTGCCTACGTCACCTACTACCAGGCTCGAGGACTAAGTGGGCACACTTCACCTTGCGGTGAATGTGTTTATTTTATCGACCCCTACGCTCTGACTGTTGGCCAAAATTACTATTGTGCAAGGGTCACTTACATTTTTTTCAGAAATACAAGTGGGCATACTTGATCAGGAATGAAATCTTTTTCTTTTTTCTTTAGAGCGCCATACATTCTTCGGACAACCGGAATCTTCGGCTATAATCGTGATTTACTGCTCTCTGTGTGGACCAGAATACTAGCATATTTGCTTGGTCGATGTTTCAACTAGTTGGAGATGACATGAAGACAGACTACATTAGCCGAAGAAGATCAAACGGCGTGTCGCAACATAATACATGGTGCTCGGGGACTAGCTGTGGGGGTATTAACCCCTATACCCTTACGGCTAGGCTTGGGTCGGCCCAGTCCAGGGGGTCCAGTCCACTAGAAGACGACGCGCGGCTTGCCTGATCTGCTCAAAGTCCCGCGCAAGGAATCAAGACAAACTTGGAGATCAAGCAAGATCCTGGTCGGTTAGAATATGAATCCTTATCTGGCCACCTATGGCAATTGTAACCGGTTAGGATTAGTTTCCAGATCTGTAACCCTGCCCCCCAGACTATATAAGGTGGGCAGGGGATCCCTCTCAAAAACATCTCTCATTGACATACAACAATACAATCAGACACAGGACGTAGGTATTACGCCTTCACAGCGGCCGAACCTGGATAAAACCTCGTGTCTGTCTTGCGTCACCATCTTGTTTGTAGCTTGCGCATCTGTCTGCCGATAATCTACTACCTTGGGCATACCCCTAGGTAGACTACCGACTATATTTCGTTGACAGAGACATCGTATAACTCATATTAGTTTCCTTCTAGCGCACCGATCAGGCAATCACTGATGATAATTAACAGCCATCACACAACACTCATGCTCATTATTTGCGCATCCAAATTGCATGTTGAGCCTAATAGAGATCTAGTCCTTGACATCAATCACGTGGAACATGCCACACTATCGATTTGGATCCCATGTTATATATCCACTACCTCCAAGTTATATATACGCTACAGCATTGCCCTAAGTTAAATTTCATTTCTAATTTGATTCAAGTTCATAGAAAGGTATACATCTAGCTATAGTGCAAATTAGTTTTTATTAAATTCTTTATGAAATATATCTTGATAATGCATTTATTTGAAAACGTAGGTATTAATATTTTTTCCAAAAAAAACTTGATGATGATATTTGTAGAAGTTTGACTTTACGGCAAAAGTAATAAGTACCTAAGAAACCATGATTTTTTCCCTTGAGGTACAAGAGAAAACTGATCAACATCAATATAGGATTACAACCCTAGAACATGAGGTGCTCGGTACAATGCTGTCTCGACTTAACTTCATTTTTTTTCTTTGGAAACAATTAAAAAGCAATGTACACATGATGGTGATTGCAAAGATCTGTTGCTGAATTGCGAGGAGGAAAAAACTAGGAACAAATTCGTCCTAATTGATAGTTTTGTATCTAGAGCTAATAAGCTATGGATTATAGCTAGCTCCGCGTGGGACACTTTTGGTGTGAAGAAGACGGAGGACATCGTTGCTGATCATTTCCTTTGGTCCAAGATAAGGAGAGCCATGGAGAGATTCATTGTGCTTCATAATCAACCAAAAAGCTAAGTCACACCTTAGCCCTCATGATTTGTATATGCCTCTACCTATTCCTGACACACCATAGAAGGATATTCCATGGGCACTGTTTTAGGGCTGCCTAGAACAAAGAAGGGGAGGGATAGTGTCTTTGTTGTAGTGGATAGATTTTTTAAGATGACTCATTTCATACCATGTCATAAGAGTGATGATGCTACACGTACATGTTGTTGATTTGTTTTTTCCATGAGATTGTTTGCTTGGATGGTATGCCAGATACCATTGTGTTTCAATCATGATGCAAAATTTTGTTAGCCATTTTTAGAGAACTTTGTGGGCTAAGCTAGGGAGTAAGCTTTTTATTTTCCACTACTTGCCCCATCCCCAAACTGATGGACAAACTAAGGTTGTGAATATAACTTTATCTACAATGTTTAGGGTTGTTTCCAAAAAGAACATAAAAGTGTGGAGAAAATACTTACCTCATGTTGACTTTGCTTATAACCATTCACAACATTATACTACTAAGAAATGCCCTTTTGATATTGTTTATGTATTTGTGCCTCATGCTCCTGTTGATTTGTTGCCTCTTCCAACATCAGAGCGAGTGAACCTTGATGCTAAGCAGCGCGTTGAGCTGATCTTAAATGTGCATGAATGCAAAGTACAAACTACCTCCTGGTTGCAAAGGAAATAAACATGTCACTTTTGAACCTGGTGATCTAGTTTGGCTACATTTGAGAAAGGATAGATTCCCTAATTTCAGGAAGTCAAAGTTGTTTCCTAAAGTTGATGGTCCTTGAGAGTGATAGAAAAGTTTAACGATAACACATATAAACTTGAGCTGCCTGTAGATTTTGAGGTTTGTCCAACATTTTAACATGCAAATTCGATGCCTCATTCGAAAAAAAGATGAGCTTGAGTCGAGGGTGACTCAAATTCAAGAAGGGGAGGGTGATAAGAACATCCCTTCCATTGATACAACCATGCCTATTGCACAACAAGGACCAATGACTCAAGCTCATGCACGATAACTCAGTTATCAGGTAAAGTCGTTCCTCGTTCAAACAAGTTACCTAGTGAGGGTACTACTAATGCCTTGTGTGATGATTTTCTGATGCTTATTAAGAAAATGGAGGAAGAACCGTCTCAGTGGAGGAGTGATAAAAATAACCATCAAGTGGGCATTACCATGAACAAGAGGAAGATCAGGTTGAACATTTGGACTACATGTGCAGACCTCCAAGCATCGTCATCTTTAATTAGCCATAACTTCTGATTCCAGATCGACAAAGCTAATTAAAGGTCTTTGAGTACTTGTTGGAATGATCTTGAACTCTACTTTTCAAATGGACCTAACCTCATGGTCAAATTCTATTGGACTTGATCATAATCGACCATAAGATGTTTAGACCTCCAGTCATAGGCTGAGTCCTTGTATCAAGTTAATCCCACTAGGGACCCATTCTACGCAAGGGTTTACACCTTCCCATGCCTTCTGGCTATGTTCTACCTATAAATACTACTGGCAGTCACCAGGAATGGGTTTAGTTCTTGTTTAGATAAAAGTTTAGCTTCTAGCTGCTTCTTTGATATGCGTGTGTCGATCTAGACCACCCGGCTGCTTGTATCTAGAACTCCAAATTCATGATGTGTATTTCATCTCTTAGACAAGGTATATGCGTTGTTTGCTTCCACTTGTTCTTCAATTTGCTTGCAAGTTTAAGATTGTTCTTGGTATAGTAAGAATAGCAGGAAATTAGAACTGGTATAATTGTCGCTATGGTGCACTATTGACTGTTGCCCTAAATCTGAGTTTATCACCACTCACCGAAGGATCAGAGACAACCTTTGTCGTATCACTCGCCCTTGTTGGATGTTGAGATATGAATTAAAGAAACAGAAAACCTTTTTTCATCATAATATAAGAGTAAAGAAACACACAGAAAATATCAAATGCGTCTCGAGACCTCTTCATGCTCTTCTAACTACCCTACCCATTACTCGATGTGCCACTGGCGACGGCTACTACGAGTTTGATAGGGAACCACCACCGTCCTCTCTAATTGGCACCAGTGACGTTGATGCTGATGCGATCACCTCTATGTGCTTTCCAATGTTCCAATGCTCCTCGCCGACAACTGCCTGCTTGAGCTGAACCTCATCGACGATGGCGGCTTGGATGGGACAACCACGATTTCAAACACCCTCGAAGGCAGTGACTTTGAGCATGTATCGTCCACCCTAGCATACACATGCGGCGTCGGAGACGGAGTCCTCGACCCAATGTGAAGCCTTGGCGATGGTGATTTCGAGACAATGATGTTATCCCCAAATCCACTTGTCGAGCAGGAGCAGCTGTTTCTCAACGGCGACCGCGCCAGGATGTCCGCCAGGACCCTTGATGCCGTGGGCCGCTCAGGCGACACGCCGCATCGTCATAGCTGCGGCAGCGGCGGGGACATGGCCGCCTTGGCCAGCTGCGCAAGCTCGGGCTCCGGGTGCGCGCGGCACACGGGGCACGTTGAGTGCGCGTGTAGCCAGGCATCGATGCAGCCGCCGTGGAAGAAGTGCCTACACGCGGGCAGCACGCACACGATGTCACTGTCCTCCATCTCCTGTAGGCACACAACGCATGTTGGGGTTTAGTCCCACATCGTGTAGCGATGGTGGGGGAGCACAACATATAAGGCGGGAGAATCCTCACCTATCAAGCTAGTCTTTTGGGTTGGAAAGGCCCAAAGGCCTTATATGTTGTAGCTCCGGTGGACCTAGGACCTGGGACCTATGGAAGCGTAGGCTCGTGGTCACGAGCCAGACCGGCTGCAAGCCAGCTCCAAGATCGTAAACTCGGTGGTCACCACCGGTTCCAACAATTGGTATCAGAGCCCATGGTAAAAAGGCTAAACCCAATAAAAATCTTGAGCGTCATATATGGCGGGGGCACCCCGATATGTGACTAAGGGGGAGATTGTTGGGGTTTAGTCCCACATCATGTAGCGATGGTGGGTGAGCACAACATATAAGGCGGGAGAATCCTCACCTATCAGGCTAGTCTTTTGGGTTGGAAAGGCCCAAAGGCCTTATATGTTGTAGCTACGGTGGACCTGGGACCTGTGGGAGCGCAGGCTCGTGATAACGAGCCGGGCCAGCTGTAAGCTAGCTCTAAGATCATGAACTCGGTGGTCACCACCGGTTCCAACAACGCACTCCACCGCGCGGCTAGGCGTCCACCCCTTACTGCTGCTCCTCCCACCACCGTGTGGCCATGCCGACGCGGCCCGCGCCCGGTACGTGACACTACTACAAAAAGTATTTTTAGGGGCGGCTGGTAACCCTTTGTAGGGGCGGTTTGGCCAGCCACCCCTATCGAACCGTCTCTACAAATCATACATTTGTAGGGGCGGTTCCTAGCCCACCCCTACAAATCAATTTGTAGGGGCGGCTGGTGATTGAGCCGCCCCTACAAATCGATTTGTAGGGGCGGTTCGTATTACCAGTTGCCCCTACAAATCGATTTGTAGGGGCGGCTGTAGTGCCAGCCGCCTCTATAATACCTATTTATAGAGGCGGTTCAATCTAGAACCGCCCCTATAGTACATTTTCCCGCCAAAAAAATCAAATTTACAATTCAAATTTGACCAGAACTATTTGTTTCCGCGTATTCCATCCAACATTCGAGTTGCCGAACGTCACGCGACCAACGCTCCGAACCGCGTTCGCGTTGCCGAACGCCCCGTGACCAACGTTCTGAACCGCGTTCGCGTTACCGAACGCCCCGCGACCAACATTCCGAACGTGACTACAAGCACAATAGTATTATATAAACTACAATTACAAGTCCAATTCATAAGGATATATACAATCCATCATTAAATATACAAATTCCATACACAATGTTATCAAAGTCCTAGAGCTAGCCTTTCAGTCTCACAAAGGTGTTGGTACTAAGGATTTCTACCTAAGTCAGACTCTCGGTCATGGTAGGCGCCTTTGACCTATACAATCTGGTCCAATATGAAGTTGCAAAGGTCGCCGACGAGCTCTAAGAGTTGGCCATCCTTGTATGGGTCTTTTTTCATTTCTTTCCCTTCTCTCCACTATAAGAGAACAAGTTTCGGTTTAATATTTCATACCATGTACGAAGTTTTTATACTACTAATGAAGAGGTTCAAACTTACCCTTAAGGGGTGTCTCCTGTAGGCACTGGTGTTACTCATCATAGAACATATATAGTATCCACAATGTACACTCCCAGGCCTCTACTTGGGGTACTGTGTGTTTTGCATATAAAAATGTTAGGTAATGCTTTTGACAGCCATGTAACGGAGTACTGAAGAAGTAAGTTACACTTACCGCACATAGTGTTTTTATAGCCAGCTTTTCCTTCCTTGCTGGATCATGCCTTCCGTGATGATGAGCGACATAGAACCTAAATGCCCTGTTCAAATTATTTTAGCAAATACAACTTATTAGTATCCATAAGTGAACGTTGCAAGTATGTATACAAACATATAAGCTAATGAGGATTGTCGATATGTATACATCTTGAGAATCGATATGAAGTCTTTGTATGTCGCCGGGTCCTTATCTATTGAATCAAAGACCCATGCCATGCTCCTTCTAACATCGACGGCTATACAAATCCAGTGGTTGCTGCATGGATTTAATCATAGAACTAGATAAGCTCTTTTGCATCGAATAAAATATATCGAACAAAGCTTTAAGTATATAGTTGAACTTACTCGAAGTTGTATGGTAGCCATATACTAGAGTGTTGTTGTAGATTTTTGAAAGCCAGAGCAATGTATGCCGCAACCTTAAGGGACTCTTCCTTTAGTTTCGCCATACGGATGCGCTCTTTCTCCCGAAGAGTCTTTGCAGCAGCTAGCTCTTTGGCATCCAGTGTCCACCGTTTAGGGTAATTAAAATTTGTTTGGGCTATAGGTTGAGGGTCTACATACCCGGCTTTTAGACTTGGCATTTGTTTGACAATGTGCACTTGCATTCTACAAATCACGGCGTGGGTTAGTTACAACAAAAATCAAAGATTACATTCATATCATATCGGGAGGACAAGGACTTACAAGCACCACGTGTGAATTAGATTCATCTCCATTTCTCCCAGGTGAAAGCATGTGTGCATGTCATTGAAGTCAAAGACAATTTTCCCGGCTGGGCTTCCAAATGTGTCGGTGGGGAAGCATGCTTGTATGAGATCTATGCTCATTGGGAGAACACGCAAGTACCAATCATGGAACCTTCTCATTCCAAGTGGTAGGTGCTGGATGTCCCGGTTTGGTATTAAGGGCTTGTCTCTTTCATATGTTTTCGGGCAATCCTTTGACCATTTGATGTCATCAACATTTGGATACTGCTTTGCAATTTGGTGGAGTTTGCTAGTTACAGCCTCCTCTGAACCCTGTGATGGGACTTTTTTAACTTGGTTCTTAGGCTTGAACTGGTCATGGGAATACCACTTGGACATCGACGAGATGTCTTTGATCGGAACATAAACTAGCCTTATGTTGATTGGAATCTTCTTTCGGAGTTCCCATTCAGGCATGTCCTTGTCTTCTTGTGCATCACCTTCTTTAGGAGGCACTCGTTGTTCATGTATCGGCTGTGCTTGTTGAGAAGACTGTGGCATCTCATCATGCACTTGCTTGGTACGAGCTAGAGAAGGTTGTGGCATCTCATCAGGCACATGCTCGCTAGGAGGTGGGGAAGAATGTGGCATCTTAGGTATGTGGTGGTCATGAGACGGTGAAAATATCTCCCCAACCTCAACAACTCGCTTCAAATTTGAGAGAGGGGGAGGCGGCGAAGAAGCAGTCAATATAATGTCCCATTTGTGCCAGAGGATGAACTGCCCAATAACGTCTCCGAGTGACACCAGCCCCTTAGGAGTTGTGTAGTCTATCCTCCACTGCATGAACTTGGGCTTCACGATATGCACCTCGACCCTAGTGTAGTCCGGTGGTATCTTATTATTGTGGTGTAAGTCACCGGGAGGATGTGCCACACCCGTTGCCACCTCCATCATAGTGTTCTGTCGGACGCTGAGAAACACCAAGGTGCGACTAGTTGGTTCCCCTATGCGATCGACGGGGGTTGTGGCTGCAGTGGAACCTTGGCTGCTAGGAACTTTTAGAGGGCTGCCAACTAATGCCAGTTCTCCCGACGGCGTCACTAATATCCGTGGCTCCATAGACAGTCCTTGCTCCTCCAGTGCCTTTGCAACTAGAGCCTTCACTTGGAGCTTAAGACTAGTCTCTCGGTCTCGGCCATGTTTCTTGTAGATGTGCCTATCCTCTTCAAATCCTTGCTTCTAGGTCATCCTTTTCCCTAGCCCCCTGGAGCGGCCTATGTGCTCCTTATTTCCTGAGCCAAGGCTAAGCTCGTCCCTCTCTCTGGAAGGATTGAATGAGCCCTTCTCCTTGTCTTCAGCATATTTCAGTATCCTTGATACCACCTCTTGGGTCTCCAGCTTATCAAACTTAAGATTACTGCAGGATGATTCTGTACTCCTCGCATATATCTAGTTCCTTGAGCATACCTTCAAATTCATCACATCGATATTCCCAGCAGCTACGGCCTCTTCATCCATCTTCCTAAACTACTCTTCCTTGGCATAGTAGCCACCAGGGCCTAGATGATGGTGGTGTTTGTTCCTCTTCGCTAGCTCGGTGTTACGGGCACTGAGCTCCAATGCCTCCGGTTTAGTCTTTTGAGCCACAAGCTCCTCCCATTGACTAGGAGTTATTTTGCCGAACTCTTTGAAGGGAGTTAACCCCTTTTGGATATACTTCATGTTGAGCTCCGACCTCCAACATCGGAATGACTCTCCCATGATCCTGAAAGCATTTTTTACTAGTTCGTGCTTACCCTCTAAAAATCTAAAATTGATCCTCAGCTGCCTGTCCCATAGTTCATTCTTTTTGTTCTCTGGTACCTCTTTCTAGTTAGGGATTGCTGGGTTCAATTTATCTCTTACTTGGGCCCAGATCGCATTACGGAATCGTCCTCTTAATTCCTTTGGCTCAAGGACCTCCCCTGCTGGCCCGACCTCTATTATCACATAGCATGCCTTATCTGGATATAGATTTCCTTTTCTATCCCCTCGTTTTCTCTTAGGCTTGGTAGTCGTGGTTGTGTCTTTAGGTTGTGGAGCAGAGGCATCGTGATCCGTCTCTATGGTTGTTGCCTCTGCTCTCCTTTCCTCTACTCCATCTTGTCCAGCGAGATGTCGCGGACATCGACGTTGTCTTTTCCAAGTTTCAGGAGGGACCTGTATATATGACAGGTCAAAGTGTTAGTAGAGGTAACACAACCAAAGCTTTAGCAAAATTTACAAGCTAAGGCTTTTTCCCTACCTCCTCTTTCGGGTCAAAGTCCTTGTCCAAATCTTCCTCCGTTGGTCTCCTTCTGGCTTCACGTGGGAAAGGATCCTCGGGACTTACATATCCCTCTTCTGAGTCATCATCCTCATCATCCTCTTCTTCTTCGCCTTCAGTAGCCTCTCCTTCGGGGCCTTCCTCCTCATCATACTGCTCTTGAGTAAGCATCACTTCTAGATCCTTTTCTACCTTGTTATCGAACTGTTCCTGAGTAAGCTGGTCCTCTAGTGCTTGCTCCTCAAGGGTTGGCTGCTCATCAGGCTCGGGGCATCAGGCTACACTGTCTGGTGTCCGCGACATTATTTCATGCTTTGTTCTAATAGATGCAAGAAAGTGTGCTTTAGAAACATATAAAAAAGTCCTATAAAATAACAATATATCAAAAAAACTAGTAGTAGCAGTAGTAGAGGCCTTAGAAACATGTCAATCATCATTTAATCATGAACTTGGAGCATCAAGGCATCATAACAGAGAAGAGAGAAGAAGGTAATGTAGGGGCGGCTGGTAATGATGCCAAGTTTCTCACAAGTTCTTGATCATCAGCTCATATTCCATATAATGTATGGACTTAGACAATTTCATCATCATCACAACAAAGGAGATGAGAGGAGAGGGGAGAGTTGGCAAAATAGGTAGCAGCTGTTTACCAAACACAGAGGATAGGAAAGGTGGCCAAGAAAAGCATATGAAGCCATAAAAGCATTTGCTCAGTGAGTAGAATAGACAGAAGAGCAGAAGCTCACAGTAAGAGAGAAGTGCACAACAGCAGCCAGCAGGAGCCATAGAAGAGAGAAGGGAGTAGATAGTAGAGCACCAGCAACATTAGGCAAAATTCAGTTAAGACTAGTATCTAATATCCAGTGATAGAGCAACAGATAGAGTAGTAGTAGTAGTAGAATTCATTTAGGATTCAGTTTGGAGTAGTAGTAGAAATTGAAAACTCAGTTAGAATTTAGTTAGAATTCTTTGACATCACAGATCAGAACACTAAATCAAGTGTAAGCCAAGAAAATAGTAGTAGTATGAAAAGGAAACTGACAGTAACTTCACAAAAGCATATCTAGAGTTCTATTCCTCCAACAAACATGATCCTTAACATTCTAGAAAGATTATTAAGTTATCTAAAACTTCCTTATTATCATCTCAAGAGGATACAATAGATAACAAGACCAAACATCATGTACCAGCAAATCTATTCAGACTTGGACAGATCTTGACATTAACTTTAAACACTCATATCTAGAGTTCTAGACCAAGAAAAGGTGTGTTCTTTAACATTTTAAAAAGCTTAAGAAAAGCACTACAACTCTTTTATTTTCATCAAGAGGTGACTCATAGGTTATCTGCTAAACTAAAAGTTAACTAGAACTGAGCATTTGGACAACAGCAATTCAGTCAAAATAAATCATAGCCGGAGTTGTAGACCATGGTAAATTATGTACTTAACCATTTTGGAAAGCTTAGGAAAAGCACTAGAACTACATAGTGTACAACAAGAGCTAGTTTTGATGTTAACATGGTAGAAATACAAAAAATTGCAGAACTATATAGCACACGGTGAAAACCTGGCAGTGACATAAAAAAATCATATCTCCCAAAAATTGACAGCTCTATATGTATCTAGGACTAGAACAGCTAGGATTAATGAGCTAATGAGCTGTTGCAAATGGCAGGAAACGAGTACAAGCACTTAAGATGGAGAAAAGCAGCAAGACAAGCACTCAAGTAGGACAGCTAAAATAAATCAAATGCAGTTCTTAATAAACAAGTTTGTTCTTTAGCTTCATCCATGTGCCACATCTTCTACAAATGGGAAATAATACTATTAAGAATGTATAGAAACATCATTACAAAGTGCCTTAGGTCTCAATTAATAACCCAAGTTCTGATCACAGCTACTAATCAGTCCAAAGATACCAACAGGAAATAGTGCTAATTAGACAGGGAGGATGCACTGAGGGGTGTACTGATTATTAGCTAGCAAAAATTGCAGACAACAATCGTAAGTAAGGTGCGGCTGCCGCACCTAAGGGTGCTCCTCCTGTGCCTAAAAATCTAACATCATTGACCTAAGGCACTTTGCTCAGTGTGAATCAAAATGGGCATGAACATCATGTATAGTTCCCATTACTCTAGGCTCTTTGCTCAGCGTGTAAAAAAAGAAATAGCCATCATCATGTCCAAGATAAGCATTAACAGCTTCTACAATTGGAAGCCTGTTTCAATTTTGAGCAGCAAGCAGAGCCCATATTTGAAATATTGCATATATGTACAAGCATGCCCAGTTGTACAAGCAAACCAATTTGCAGTATTGCATATATGTCGACAATGCACATATAACTGCACTGGTGGATCGGAGTGCAGGAGCAGTGAGCAGCATTCAACGAGCAAAGCAGTGGTGGATCCAAACCTATCGTTTGTAGGGGGGCTATGGAGGAGCACGGACGCCGGTGGAGGAGCGCTGACGCTGGTGGAGGACCGCGGATGCAGGGCAGCACTGGCAGCTTGCCTGCCTGCCAGTGGAGGTGCACGCATGCCAAACCCTAACATGGATGGCAAAGAGCTCGGGGGAGGGAGCGAGGACGCCAGGGGGAGGAGCATGGACGGCTAAGAGCTCAGGCACCAGGGCGCTCGCCTGGGGAGGGAGCACCGGGGGCAGATCAAGATGGGGCGGCGGTGGCGTGTCGGCTAGCCGGGGAAGGGAGCAAGGATGGCAGGGGAGGGCACATGGATGGTAGAGAGCTCAGGCACCGGGGCGCTCGTAGGGTGAGGGAGCACCGCGGTCGCTCGCCGGGGGAGGGAGCACTAGGGGCAGATCGAGAAGGGGCGGCGGCGTTGGGAGAGGTCCGGGAGGGTGCAGCGGCGGCGTAGGGGCAGGGAGCCGGGTGTGGGCGGGCGCAGGCGCGGGGCAGCCTGACGGCGTCGGAGGATGAAGACAGTGCCCAGATAGACTGACTCCCGTGCGCCCTCTTATTTATACTTGAGACTATTTGTAGGGGCGGTTTCTGATCCAGCCGCCCCTACAAATAGTTTCTATTTTTTAAATTATAAATTCTATATTTTTATCATAAAAACACAAAGTAATATAAAAAAATTGTGTATATGCACAAATATAATATTTTATATTATTCTATATATGAATAAATATATATAAACAATTGTAGTCAAAACAATATAAAAAACAAAAAAACACAAATTAAAAATTTGAATTTTAAAACTTCGACTACAATTTTATGACATTAAATGAAATAAAATGAAAACGTTGTAAACATAAAAGTTGTATAACTCATCGACATGTACAACTTTTATTTTGGTCATCTTGTCATGTGACTTTGTTTGAACGATTCAAAATTTGAAATTCAAACAATTTCAACTTGAAACAATATTTTGAAAGAGTAAATGATTTTAGATGAAAAAACTCATGAATACCAAAGTTGTAGAACTCATCAATATGTACAACTTTTATTTTGATCATATTTTTATTTGACCAAATTTGAATAGTTGAAATTTTGAATATTAATAATTGGCAACTTCAAACAAGATTTGCAACTTCAAATAGAGTCATCTGGATGTTGCAAAGGGTAGTCTCACATACATGCATAAATGTAGTCTCACACACATACAAAAATATATAGTCTAACACACGTACATAAATATATAGTCTCACACGCATCCATAAATGAAGTATTACAAACACACATTTACATAAATAGTCCACGTTAAACAACTAGCTAGCCCGCTGTAACGACTTTCCCCTTGACACCTTTTTATTCCCATGGCAATATATCTTTGGGGAGGTTCTTTTCCACAATACTGATCTTCTTAGGAAAGTCTGTGAATAGCGGCATCTCATCGTAGTTATTGTAAGCTTCAACATCGTCCATGCCATCAACTCTAATAATGTGTTGTTTCCTGGAGGCAACCACGTGCTTTGTCTTCTTCTTTGGGGGGTTACTTTGTGGGTCAAACATATAGAAAACTTATGCGACATGTGAAGCGAGCACCCAAGGGTCATCTTGGTAGCCAAGATTCTTGAGGTCCACGACTCTTAATCCGATCTCGTTCAGTTGGTGTTGTTTGATCCAGCGGCATCGAAACAGGGCCACCGTTATATCCCTTCCATAGTCAAGTTCCCATATCTCTTCAATGATGCCAAAGTATTGGATCTTTCACCCTAATCCATCGAGAGCCTCTATTCGAATGCCGTTGTTTTGGTTCACATATTTACTATCCTTTGCATGGGTATAGTACGTATACCCATTGATGTCATAAGCATTCCAAGATGTCACTTGTCTCGATGGCCCCTCCGCCAACCTACTGATGGTAATAGAGTCTATAGTTTCTCCAGGCGGTATGTTTTGGTCCTTCAACCATGTAGTTAGTCGTTGCTTGTGTTGTTTCATGACCAATCATCCGAACGGCCATTTCTCTCCGCCATAATGATAGCCAAGTGTTCATCAATATATGGTTGCATCAGTTGTGTACTCTGCAAGACACTGTAATGCGCCCGACTCACCTCTTTGTAATCATGGTCGATGAACACTTTTCTACCACTGGTGCCCTTCCCAGCCAGCCTACCCTTGTGACGAGAATCGGGTTTACCAATCCCTTTCTGTACTTTTAGGTACTCTTGACAGCACTCGACGACTTCTTCAGTACTGTAACCCTCTATCATGGAGCCCTCTGGGTATGCTCGATTATGCATGTATCGACTTAGAACTAACATGAACCGCTCATAGGACCACATTTCATGCAAGTAGCAAGGGCCAAGCGCCGTATTTGATGAACCATGTGAATCATGAGATGTGGCATTATATAAAAAAAGCAGGAGGTAAACACATCTCCAGTTGGTTTTGTGTCTCCACCACAAATTCATGTAGGTCACTTAGCTCTTCCTTGCCAATCGTCTTCTATGAGATCTACGAAAAGAAGTAGCACATGCGGGTCATGGCCATTTTCAAGAACTCTGGCTTTATAGCCCTGATTGCAATTGGTAGAAACACTGTCAGCATCACATGGCAATCATGAGCCTTGCAGTGTGTTATGGACAAGTCCTTCACTGACACTAGCTTCTTCACATTTGCTGAAAACCCAGTCAGGACTTTGACCCCCCTCAGGAAAGTGCATATAGCTCTCTTCTCGTCTAGTGTTAGGTTGAAGCACGCCGCGGGCAGAATGTATTTTCCATTAGCCTTAGGTACCGAGTGAAGCTGTTGCATCACATTTAGCTGCACCATATCTTTCCATTCTTTCAGACCATCCTTTGACTTGCTTGTGTCCATCAAGGTAGCAATGAGACTCTCAAAAATATTCTTCTACATGTGCATAGCATCAATGGCATGGGGGACCTCCAAGTCTGGCCAATAAGGCAGATACTAAAAGAAAGTCGATTGTTTTTTGAAAGGTACGCCTTCGATAGGAGGTGTGCTTCTATTTCTGTTCGTCCCATCCGGATTCTTCTTTCCATAGATGACGCATATGTTTTTCACCATTCTGTACACGTGTTCTCCGTTATGACGTCTCTCCGGAGGGGTTCAATCTCCGGGGCGTTGTCATAAAATCTAAAGAACAATTTGCTGTGGTACTTGTGACTTGTCTTTAAGAAGCGTCGGTTCCTTAGGTAAACTATCTTCTTGAATGCATCCAGGTACACCCATGTAGTACCATCCAAGCAAATCAAGCATCCTGTCTTCTCTTTGATCTGTCCAGACAAAGCAAACAGCGCAGGGTAATCATTGGTAGTAACAAATATTATTACTCTACATATGAAGTCCTTCTTTCAGAATACATCGTACATCTGCTCCCCATGCCTCCATAGCCTCTCTATTTCTTACATCAAAGGCTCGAGGAACACGTCTATATCAATGCCTGGTTGTTTAGGGCTAGAAATACGAATAGTGAGAAGAAGGTACTTTCTCTTCTGACACAACCATGTTGGGATGTTGTACATGGTCAAGATCACTGGCTATGTGCTGTGGTCGCTCATCCTCTTATTGAAGGGATTCATTTCATCGGTGCTCAAGCCAAACCGTACATTCCTTGAGTCATCGCTGAATTCTTTGTGCTTCTCATCAAACCTTTGCCACTGACTACAATCAGCTGGGTATGCAATCTTATCATCATCCACCTTGCGCTCATCATCCCACCATGTCATGAGTGCGACTTCTTTAGGGTTCAGGAAGATACGTCTCAAGCGGTCGGTCACTAGCAGGTACCACGTTACCAAGGCAAGAATTCTTCTCTGCTTTGCATCGTTGCCTAATGGAGTGTCCTCTGGAGGCTGAGATTCTTGTACCACCTTTTTTGTACCCTTCTTATTCCTCTTTTTCCCCGTGGAGGCTTCATCCCCACCGTAAAGGTCATTGTTCTTCTACCGGCTGGCCCCACATCGGGGACATTTATCTAGTGACTTGAACGTTTCGCCACGAAAAAGTATACAATGGTTGGGGCATGCATGGATTTTTTTCAACCCCATTGTCAATGGACTTATAACCTTCTTTGCTTGGTATGTGTTGGTGGGAACTGAGTTTGGTTGTGGCAGCACCCATGACAGGAGATGCAATAGATCATTGAAACTACAGTCCGACCAGCCGTACTTAGCCTTCAGGATGAGTAGCTTCAGCACAAAACATAGCAATGTCCAATGTGACGGACAACCCTTTTCAACACCATACACAGTCTCCATTGATGCTTTTGTCACCCTTTCCAAATTTTCTAGACCTTTCGGACTATTTAGTAAAATCTCTGGTCCAAGGGCTCAAATCATGTCCTCCAAATCATCTTCATCTCCGACACGTGCTCCACTATCATTATTGGCACCACCTTCGTCGTTACCATCCCAACCACCAGCATCACCACCTTGTTCATTGCCAAACTCGAAATCCATTCGTGCATCAAGCTCTGCTGAATATTAGGACGGAGATTCTATGGTTTCGTCGTCGTATTCCTCCTCATCCTCGTCGTTAACAATAACCATTTCACCATAATGAATCCATACTGTGTAGTCCTCAACAAATCCTCGCATAATCAAATGTGATCGGATGATAGTCACATATGTCCATGCCATACGGTTCTTGCAATCTTTACATAGGCAAATAATTGTATCCTTATTCTCTTTCAATGTCGTTGCATGCTTCTTTGCGGCTTCAATAAATTTATCCACCTCTTCACGGAAATCTGCCTTGAACCTTAACGTATCATATATCCAAGAGTTCATGTACTCCATCTTTTACAACAGCAACAAAACAAACATTAAAGGACTACTTATTCAGATATATATAAAAATGAAACAAATTAATAATTACTTGAGAATAATTATATACAGTTCAGATATATATGAATATAAATCTAATATAATTACATGAAGCATACAAACACACCATGGTAAAGGAAAATTAATTAATGGCCTATTTATCCATAAATAATTAAAATACATATTTATTGATTACAATAAATAATTTCAAAGACAACAATTAGCAACAATTATACTTTACCCAATATCTTTCATACAAACCCTAGTCCAATTTCATCAAACATAAATTTACAAAAACAAAATTAATAAAAAAACCAAACCCTAGATCTAGATCTACGTGCACATGAAACATCCATAAAACTAACTAATTGTTTACTAAAATCAAGAAATATGGACCAAATAAGGGTATGATCTTGTTCCCCTCTCTAATTTATCCTATTACATTTAAAACTTGGGTCTAATTTGCTTCATAAATAGCTCAAGCACCATAGAAGAGAAAAACAAAACTCTAATTACTCACTAACCAACCATTAAAACTTCAAAAAAAAGTATGGAATAACATTTTTTTACCTTCTATAACCTCTTCACCAAAGGATTTGAGACCAAAACATTCCCCCTTAGTAGAGCAATTTTTGGGAGGTGCCCAAGGCCTCCTCACCTTTCTTTCACGGGTTGGAGTGAGTGACTCGAGTAGGAAGAAAATGCTGCATCTGTTTTATATGGGGGGCATTTGTTGGGGCGGCTGGTGATTCAGCCGTCCCTACAAATCGAAGTTATAAATACGGGGCCATTTGTAGGGGTGGCTCAATCACCAGCCGCCCCTACAAATACCATTTCCAAGGGCGGCTGGTGATTGAGCCGTCCCTACAAATCAGACTCCATTTGTAGGGCGGCTCGTAACAACAGTCGTCCCTGCTGTTCTATTTATAGGGGCGGCTGGTGTCTGGGCACCCGAGCACGTCGGCGGCTCCATCACCAGTCGCCCCTACAAAAAAAAAATCAAACTATTGCTAAAAATCGTTTTTTACGTAGTGTAAACGTGGGCAGCTCGGCGATATCGTCCACGCTAAGCCCGAGCCTCATCTCGAACGCCTCGGCCTCGGCGTGGCCGCCTGCCTGGAGCCGGCGCCACTCGGCCAGGACCGACTGGCCATGGTGGAAGTCCATGTAGAGTATCACGACGGCGAGGACCGCGATGATGATGTACAGCAGCGTGAAGTTGGAGCTGGAGGTGCCGGGTTCCGTCGGGGCATCGCCCAAAGGGTTGGGCGGCGGCGAGACGGTCGTGGACATGGCTGCTGCTGCTCCAACGAGAACGTCCGATTCCGATGACCTGGTCTAGAGATGATTTCAGCGAGGGACATGTCGCTGGGAACCGATCAAATCATTGAGCTGTGGTTGACGTGAGGTTTAGACACGGAGGCATGAAAGAGGATGTGTGCGCCGCATGGATGCCAAGTGCATGATAGATTTGCAGTTGGGTCGCTAGCTGGACTCGGCCTGGGTTAAGAAGACATGACGTTGCGTGCTAAATATCATATGATGACCTTGTAAACAGCATGTCGCTAGTGTTCGATTGTTCATAGAGACTAACTGGATAATTATGTTGAGTTGTTGCTGACTTGCTGGTGTTTTTTTGTCCTCTGTGTGTAGTTTAGTCGTCGAACTGCGGGCTTCACATCGATCGATCGATCATTCAGTGACAGTGATGATCTGGTGCAAGCATGATTGTTGATCCTAGAATAGTGAATAGTTCAGTTGAATTTGCTAGTAGACACTTGGATAGGGTCGAAGTCAACTTCATAGTGGTTAAGGCAACTGATGCATGGATTCTTTAACGGAAAATCGAACATACAAACATGAGTACGTTTTGGGCTCTTCACACGCGATCTTTAATTCTTTAGCCCCGTCGGTAACCATCTCTTTCAAAGGGATTGGCTCAATTTCAGGTGCCTGAATTTAGTTTTCTTTCAGGCGACAGTTATTGTATATATTTTTATACTAAAATTGTAGTTTTAGTTCGTTACAATTTCTATAGACAAAACCACAAATCTAATAAAATCTAATATGTGTTGGCACAGAGACAATTTAACAATTTATAATTATTTTTTTATAGTGAGACAAGGACAAAAAAAATAATATATTATGATACAAAGACAAATAACAAATTATAAAAGTGAAAATTTACTTGTAATATAATTGGTAGTAAAAGAGTGTTGCCTGAAATCATCTTAAAATTTAGGCACCTGAAATCATTTTAAAATTCAGGCACCCAAAATATAGGAAAAGTGTTTTTTAAATCTACTCTCTAATAAACTCTCGTTTGAAGAATTATTATAAAAAAATCTTTATATTTCTCCACCCTCCAAAAACATCTCTATACCTTGTTCAGCACTTTAAAGAGTCAGTTCTGTTATCTTTCTTTTGTGAGCTAGAAAACAAGAATAAAAGATGGAAACATTTGGAGATCCAATTGAAGATCCCTATTGGTGAGGATTTTGTTTATCAAATTCTCTAATTCAATTAATAAAGATGGATACAAAGAGTGTTCTCGAGTTGCCCCCGCTGATGTCGCCTGTGTTTTTGTTGTCCGACAGACCTTGCCTCCCATTTGATGATGTTTTGTTTTACCCTCCTGGCATGTGGGTCCCACACGCCATTGTCTATTCATACCACAATTACAGTTAGCTTGTGCTGAAATTATTGCTACTTTACACCGAAAGTGTCAGTGTTTCGGATCTGCGCGTCTGGTCTAGATGGTGTGCTCAGAGGATACAAGGATTTATACTGGTGTTGGCACAAAATCGTGTCGATGTGCCTGGCACACAGCAAGCCGAAGGATCTACTCGATGGAGCAAGGCTGGAGATCTGCTTGGCTTCAACGCAGGGCTAGTCGATCCTGTGAATTTCTCCCGAGGCATGCCAGTTAATTTGACCTGCAATTGACAAGGAGATAAAGTTTATCAGTAATTTAAGGTGGAACATGCTGGTTTTGCCCAGACAGTTTCAAGTGTGCCGCTTCGGGAGCAGCCAGACGGGAAAATCGACTAAACGGCCGATACGCGCGGAAATTGGCTGTTACGTACTGTAAAGCTTGTGGATCGCGATTGATTTTATGTTGACAAGTACAAAGCACACAGATGTAAGTAAAATCATCAGCTAGGTGAGTATTACCAGTGTAAAGCATTGAGCCGATGAATCTATCGAGAAAGGATATAGCATGCGACCAAATCGACTATTTAGTATAAATAGATCTATAAACGCTCTGAATCTAATCTGTTACCATCAATAGTGAGGTTTAACCAGATCGATGGCAGCTATGATGATAATAACAAACTAAAACCAAATAATATGTAAAACCATCTATGCATTGATAGGCTTTCCGAAAAATACGCTATAAGTGTGAAAGCTCAAGCAAATCGGCTAAAATAGCCAATTCAGGTGGAAAAGGAACTATAGCGTATGAACAATTGACTATTTAATATGGACAAACCTATGAACTCATCAGACTTTACCTGTTATCTCTAATAGTGGGGTTCGACCGGATCGATGGCAGCCCTGATAAAGACAACAAATTAAACCTTCAAAGTAAACAAATCTATTCACATTTAACAGAATCATGGAAACACACTGTAGACGTTAAAGTGCGGGCGATCGGCTATTTAGCCGATGCAGGCATGGCAAACAGTCAAGGTCACGCCTGATCGAAAATAAATCTACCAACTAGCATCCTCCGATTTAAAGTGCCATCAGTGAAGATAGACCGGATCGTTACAACCATAATAACGAACTATAGACCAGATTTAACTAGCCAGTAAACCTCCTCAAGATCAGACATGCCTTAACCGCGTACTATGCATGATCAAGATCGAAGTGGAACAACCGATGAAGCATAACCCGTCGTTCAAAGTAAGAAACATTGTATTGTAACAAAGCAAACGACGGACTAAGAGGATATGAGGCCGATCTAGGTCGATCTCGACCGGGCAGGTTGATGTTGCTGAAAACTAATAACAACAAGAACATCAGCAAGATCGGTAACTTAATGAATCTACCCGAAGGATGTCACTCTTATACAGAGCTGATAACTTGACCTTGATTTAATTCGAACCATGGAGGTCGAACTTAACTGATGCAGCCGTACTTGAACTAGATAAGGATCGATAACTAGCTTATACTAGAGTTCGCAGTGGAGGTCAAACTTAACCGATGCAGCCTTACAAACGGAAGTGTAAGCCATGACGGTACTTACAGACAAGCCAGAGGTCGACCAGACCGATGCAGCCCTACTTGTTGAAGAACTCGTCGAGATCTACACTACTACTCCTAAGGGATAGCATAAAGCTAAAAAAAGTAATTTGTATTGATTGGATGATGCTTGATACAATAGCCAGGGTTTTATATTTATATCCTGAGTTGATAAGAGTTCTAAACGAACACGACTAGATAACAAAAAGAAATATCAAGATACATAGACTCTAATTTCCCTTATACAGAATTCTTGCTGATGAAGCTTCTTTGTTCGATACGTGTCCTTGTTTCTTTCATCCTGATATGCACCTGGACGTCATGTCTCTCTCAAATTTATTAAATAATATTTCCTGGCTGGCTCATAAATATCCCTTAATTAGGAAACTTTCTTGCCTTTGATATCATCGGCCGATCTCTTCCTTTTCAGGATAAGCTTACCAAATTTTTGTGTAAACAACTGGTTCGGATAGAATGTCCCTATGTCCAGTCTACTATAGCTCGTGTTACCGGCACTAGTTTGTAGTAGGGGTTACAAATGGGCGAGAGAGGGAGCGGATCCCAGGTCTCTGGTGGAAGGATTGAAGAGTGCTGAGAATTTGTTCAGCTGTCTCCCCCCATCGTGGGACGTCCTGCTTTTTCTTTTATAGGTGAAGGGGAAAGTGCAGGTGAAAGGTCCTTGTTTGGTTTTGGTAATTGAGTGACAACTTAGGTGGACTAATTGTGTTTATGTGAGATACACAGGTGATTAGTCCACAGGTACATGTGTGTGAGCAACATATGCCATGAAGGTGAAAATGGCTTGGAGATGTTGCAAAGCTCACACATGTGATGATGAAGGAGCTTAAATGCACATGAGACATGACATTGAGTCATGTGATCAAGGTGGAGAAGATCAAGACAAGACTTGGCTTGATGGACCGGTTGCAAGCGTGAAGGGCAAGTCGAAGGCTTTGGAGTGATGGACCGCGTGGCGGTGAAGCTTGAGCAAGACTTGGCGCCGATGGACGATGGCAACGGTGAAGAGCAAGTAAAGTCAAGATCGATGAACCAATATGATCATGTGATGATATGAAGTGGATCATATCATTGTTGATCGTGTTGGTGCATGTGTTGCATCGACATTGGAGGAGATGGAATGGAATGTGCAAGGCAAAGGTATAACCTAGGGCATTTCATTTCACCGGTCATAGGTGTGTAGAGAAATTTATGACCGGGTTTAGGATAGATGACCGTACTATCAAGAGGGGCAAACTTGTTTGCATATCGGTCATCTAGTGCCACTCGAGTGATCTAACTTTGCATTGTCGCTAGGATCGAGTGGCGTGGCAAGTTGAGTGGCTAACATCCTTTGGGAAATGATTGTGAAAATGCTAACACACATACACATGGTGGTGTACACTTGGTGGTGTTGGCACATTTACAAAGGAGGTGGTGTTTGCAAGGGTGAGATGGGTTTGGGTCCGGGAAAATTCGGCGCTTTCGGGAAAATGAAATGTCTATTTTCTATTACGCTGGATGCAAAATTCTTGTGGTTAGCACACTTGAGCAAGGGTGAAGAGAATGGAGGAGATGCCAGCGTCGGTCAAGTGACCAGACGCTGGATCCAATAGCACCGGACGCTGCCTGCCTGCGTCTGGTCACGCTGATGTGGAGTGTAGCAGTAGCTGGAGAGTGACCAGACGCTGGCTACGTCCGATCAAGTGTGACCGGACGCGTCCAGTCAAGGTCGGTACCTTACTAGAAACGACCGGACGCTGAGGGACCAGCGTCCAGTCAGTTGAGAGCTGCTGTGTCCGGTCAAGTCAAGTGACCGTTGGAACCGGGACACATGGCCATCTGTGGGCGATCGGACGCTGAGGTCCAGCGTCCGGTCAACACGACCGGAGCGTCCGATCAGCCCGACCGTTGCCCAATGAAGGGGTAACGGCTAGTTTAGCCCTTGGGGCTATAAATAGAAGTGGCCTTCGGCCATGGCTGGTGGGGAGCACCTCAAGGGACTTAGTGTCTATGCTTATGAGTGCTTGGGAGCCCTCCATCACACATATACTTGATAGTGATCATTCGATTGTGTGAGTGAGCGATTCTAGTGCGATTGCATCGTGAGGTTGCATCGAGTGGCACTAGGTGATCAAGTTGCAAGCCGGTGGTGCTTGTTACTCTTGGAGGTTGCCACCTCCTAGATGGCTTGGTGGTGGTCTCCGTCGAAGCGTGCAAGAAGCTTGTGCGGCGCTCCGGAGAAGTGCTTGTGAGGGGCATTGTGCTCGCCCCGCGGGAGCCGCGAAGAGCAACTCTAGTAAAGCGTGTCATTGAGCTACCCTCACTCAAGGGGTAGGTTCTTGCGGCGCCCGACGTGCGGGCTTAGCGGGTGATGCTAATTAGCCGCCGAACCACCAAGTGAGCGGTCGACACAACGGGGACTAGCGTGTTGGCAAACACGTGAACCTTGGGAGAAAAATCATCATGTCAACCTTGTTCTTCCCATTGGTTTGCATCCCCATTACATAAGCTTGCCATTACTTTTATACATATTAAGCTTGTGTAGTTGCTCTTGTAATTAGATAGCTTGTGTAGCTTGCTAATTACCTTCTTGCTTGTGTAGCATAGAAGTAGCTCCCTTGCGTGGCTAATTTGGTTTTAGTAACCTTGTTAGTCACATTGCTTAGTTTGTGTAGCTAAGTATTTGCGCTCTCTAATTAGGCATTGGTTGCCTTGTTATTGAGCATTGCTAGTGAGCATCGTTAGCTTTGTGCTTTTGCTTACTAGCATGTGTAGGAGCTCCCTTATTGCTTAAAGTACTAGTGGCATAGGTTTGTGTAACCTTACTCCTAGAAATTGTTTAGGAGAGCTCTAACTAGCCCGGCACCTTTGTTGCATAATTGTTATCTTTGCAAGGTGCTAGTGAACATATATAGTGGGGTATAGTCTTGGCTAGACCGATAGTTTTAATTCCGCACTTGTATCGGTTAGCCGACGCGATTAAGTTTTAGAAAAGACTATTCACCCCTCCTCTAGTCGCTATCTCGACCCTTCAGCGGGTTACAGGGAGAGAGAAAGAGAGGAAAGGGGAAAAGCGAGGGAGAAGAAGGCCTCTAGGGCCATCGCGTCCTTCTTTTTCTTCATGTGGGTCCCACCGACGCTGTATATGGTGACGGGGACGGCTCCACGTCGGGCGATGCGAACCCCCGGGTGGGCATTTAATACAACTTTCTCCAATTATTTTCTTCGAGTTTTTGCCATGCTCCTCCAATTATTATTTCTCCAGTTATTTTCTATAATTAAATGTCTCCACATTTAATATCTCCATGTTTAAGATATTCTATAATGTAATATCCAACCAGTTTATCGGACTGTTCGGCACTCACTTCACCGCCGACCAGTTGGTTAGGCTGCTCGGTGCTCGATTGTTCGTCAACCAACTATTCGGATTGTCTATCGCTTCATCGTTAGATATGCTTAGGGAGAACCAGATGGGAATTTCCCATCATCATCACCATCTACGGCAACGACTTGGCTCCGTGAGATGGCGATCTCAACTCAAGGCTCTGAGGCGCATCACTCTTCATAAGAGTTCTCCATAGGTCTAACGCTGCGCTTCATTGGCACCAATCAAGGAGACGGCTACATGCGGCAAGGCAGTAGCATGCAAGTCAACTTAAAGAATTCGGCTGCATCACCCAACATTGACTCCTCATCATCCTTCAGCGGTGCTTGTCAGCCCTCATTGACGGCTCGCGTGGTCCTCGCTGTCGACTCGACATTATGAGGCAACTCACGGCGACACATTGTGATTTTCACTAAGATCAACGTCAACAAGCAAAGGACGACATATTATCTACAATACCATGCAAGATAAGTAAACAAACCATCATGGTGCTTTGACTACATCTACATACAGCCTCTAGCATGCATGCAAAAAATAAATTCCCTTGCTACCGATCTACACTCACGAGACGTGACTCCAATATCATCAATATTCTAGCATATATATAACTTTGTCTACCCTAATAACTGTCAACAGCATTGGCGGCCCTGTGCTTTCTCCATTTGTTTTCATAATTTTTCTCAAATTACTTATTTCTCCATGCTAAACATCTTTAAGATGACGTATACTATCGCCATTCAAATCGGATAGAGCCCTCGCCTCGGTCGGACATGCTCAAGGGCTTCGCCTCCCCACACGAATTGACTCCACTAGACTCCGATTACGCCCATTTGCCTATGACTCTGCGTAGCCGCCGAGCTGCTCGACCGCCATGCCGCTCGAGCCATCGTGCCACCGAGTGGCTAGGCCGCTCGAGCCACCGTGCCACCGAGCCACAATGCTGTCGAGCCGCTCAAGCTGCCGAGCCACCGTGCCACTTGAGCCACCATGCCACCGAGCCACTGGGCCGCTCGAGCTACCGAGCCTCTCAAGCTACCGAGCTGCCAAACTGTCATGCCACTGAGCCGCCAAGCGAGCTACTAAGCGAGCCGCCTAAGTCGTAAGCACTCTCCATGTTCTCCAATTTCTCCATGTTCTCCAATCTCTCCATGTTCTCTAAATTTCTCTATGTTCTCCAAATTTCGCCATGGTATAGCGCTAAGCACTCTCCATGTTCTCCAATTTCGCCACGGTATAGTCCTAAGCACTCTCCATGTTCTCCAATTTCACCATGGTATAGTGCTAAGCACTCCAAAATTTGCCACGATCAATTGCTAAGTACTCTCTCTATTTTTAAGTGCTCATCACTCTCTAAATTTTACTCCTATGTCTAGTGCTAAGCATAGGGATTTCGTCCTTTATACAAATATGAAAAAACTTCAAATAAACTGCTCTGTAGGATATAAAATTCACCGATACATTGCTCCTGATAAACTCTGCTCTATTTTCTTCATCACTGAGTTCATATATTTTATTTTTAAATCATGTACTACCTGTCCTATATATTTGTATTGTAGGATCATCGTCTGGGTGGTCGCACCATCTGGCCTTTGGATTTCTCCGCTGATCAACTAGTCAGACCGCTAGGTTCATGGACTTCGTCGCCGACCAGTTGGTCAGACTGTTCGGCATTTACTTCTACTCGGTGCTCACTTCATCACCAACCAGTTAGTTAGGTTGCTCGGTGCTTGAGTCTTCGCCAACCAATTGGTCAGATTGTCCATCGCTTCATCATCGGCCACGCTGGAGGCTCGCTAGCTAAGCTGGGGACTCCCCAATGTTTGGATTATTCGTGCAAGCGTCGCTAGCTAAGCTGGGGACTCCCCGGTGTTCGGATTCTTTGTGCAAGCATCTCCAGCTAAGCTGGGGACTCCTTAGCGTTCATCGGCATTTGGATTCTTCGTGCAAGCGTCGCCAGCTAAGCTAGGGACTCCTTAGCGTTCAGCGGTGTTCGGATTCATCGTGCAAGAGTCGCCAGAATAAGCTGGGGACTCTCTTGGCGGTCGGATCTCGTTACGTCTCATTGGTGTGCTATCAAGTTGCTCCATGCTATTCAGATCAGGGTGCTGATCTTAGGCAGCACATCTAGGGTCTTAATACGCACATGACAGATGATGTTAGCAAGCTTTCAGACATATTTTCTTTGACCCTGCTACAAGATTCATTCTTCATCTTGATAGCAGGCTCAGGGACTAAGTGGCTACACTTCACCTGACGGTGAATGTAGTGCTTATTTCATGATTTACCCTCCTTATTGACTAAGTCACAGATGATAATCATCTAACCTCGCAAACGGAGTCTAAGTGGCTACACTTCATCTGAGGTGAATAATTTTTAAAATTATTATTGAGCCCCTTATATCCTTTTGGCAAGCCTTACTTGGCTAAGTCAGAGGTCTCCTAACCAGTTAATCTGATCGGCTTTGACTTCCACCACTCGGATCACTAGTTAAACTGGTCATCTTTGACTTCCATCGCTCGGATCACCAGTTAAACTGGTTGGCTTCACATCAAACTGCTTGGACTTGTTCAAGACTGCGTTGCTCAAAGGATACAAGGTGCTTGGGGACTAGCTATGGAGGATATATCCCCCAGTACCCATAAGGCAAGACATGGGCCGCACCATCAAAGGTGGCCCAGCCCATACGATCAATGCGTGCACCGCAAGGCTATAAGAAGATGTGATTTATTATATAATACCAAATAGGATATTTTTCTTGTAACCCTACCCCTCCAGAGTATATAAGGTAAGGCAGGGGTCCCCTAGACGGGATATTGAATCTAATACACAATCAACACATAATAATAGAGCACATGATATAGGGTTTTACGTCATGCTGATGACCTAAACCTGTGTAAAACTTATGTCTTGTGTCTCTGTCACCATCCGATTCCAATTACGTGTACCTCTATCGATTCATCTACTACCGTGGGCAAACCCCTTGGTAGACTACCGACCATATTTTGTCAACACTGTTTCCCTCCTAGTATCAGAAGTTTGACCTCGGGGTCATACCCTTAGACCTATAGTGGTTGGAAGCGGTTTGGGTCCCCGTTGGGCGAAACGGAGCCCGCGCCCTCGAAGTCAGGCGGGACAGAGCCCGTGCCCTCAGGGTCAGGCAAGATGGCTCCCATACCCTCGGCATCGGGCGACATGGGGCCCATGCCCGAGGGGTCGGACGAGATGGAGCTTGTGCTGTCAGGGTCGGGCAACACAAGGCCCATGGCCGAGGACTCGGGTGAGACGTAGCCTGTGCCCTTAGAGTCAGGCGAGACGGCTCCCGTACCCTCGGGGTCAGGCAACACGGGGCCCATGCCCAAGGTGTCTGGTGAGGTGGAAACCATCCCTTTGGGGTTGGTTGAGACTAAAATACATCCTCGATTATCTAGGTGAGTTTGTCGCCCATGGACCTCAGATCCCTTCATTGGGTATCCCTAATACTAATACCCGATAGTAGCCCCTGAGCCTATAGAGGAGTAGGATATTCCTTCGTAGGTTTTTTTGAATGTAGGGACTTTGAGGGCTTCAATCTTTTGCTACTCATGGAATGCCTTGGTGGGTTGTGATTCCCTTATGTCGTGATTGGACTCCTTGGGAACATGTAGCTGTGGGATTTGGGGGGCCGAAAAAGATTTCTCTTGATTCTGATCCCTCCCTAGGATCCAATCAATCCGCCATCATCATCCGACTACGTATTCGGTCTCCTTACGAGTCAAACTTCCCTCGAGCCCCCGAGCGTAGCAGGGGTCTGGTCAAGGGGTCAGCTCATTTTTTATTGTCCTCCCTCAAGCATTTTTTTTAATAAAATGGAGGGGCTGAGCCATGCTATGTTTTCCTCAATGGACGAATCATGGTGCTTGGTGAGCTGTTAACAAGCTAGTTTGAGTGGGGCCCTAGCTTTTCATTCATGGGGGTCCAGCATGGGTTAGCTGGTGACCGACTCTAGATTATTGGTTGCCAATCCATATAGTTCTTGGGTCCGTTCAACCAGTCCCAAGGGCTCGTTGCCTTTCTTTGAGGAAAAACCATGGACTAGGAACCGACTAGGACTCAAACATGGGCTAGGATGCCTATAGTGCTCATGCGCTAGCGGGCCCATCCCTTTCCACCCCTCACTCTAAAGGTGCCCCGGAGCGGTGGTGAACCCGTCGGTGGGCCAACCTTCGAACTCCTAGGCCTGAATAGGCTATGGGAGCATTTTTAGCTCTGTATCCCTACTTACCTGTGGCAGTTCTTAGCCCATCGAATGGGGCGAATGGTCATCCAGCGCGTCCTTTGAGGGAGCTGCCATAGGTGGCATGCACACGTTGCTTGGAGAGGTAATGTGACGAGGCATGGCGGGCTCATTCGAGGGAGCGGCTAGAGGTGGCATGCACATGTTTCTCGAAGAGGCTATGTGACATGGCATGGAAGGCACGTAGATCTAGGCAGATGGTTCACCTCTCGCTCCACCTTCCCTTACAAATAGTGGCCTTTCCCTTCACCTTTTGACACACCTAACCACAGCCTTGCCCTCTCTGCTTCTTCGCCATCGGCATTCGGATCTATTGCCTTCGCTCTTCCTCCACCAGTGTAGCTCTTGTTCTTCCGCCCTTACCTCCCATGGAGATGTGGTATCACTCTGACATCACCCACATGCGCATGGAGGGCCTTGTCAAGCATGGACTTCTCCGTAGGAGGACCGACGCGGTGGAGTGGCTCATGCCCGGACATGAGTATGCGCCGATGCCACCCAATGGCTATGTCATGTCCTTCGTGCCCTTCCACGAGTGTGAACTCATGATTTCTGCCCCTCCGTTCTTCTGATGACTGCTGCACCACTAGCAGATTGAGCTGCAACATCTAAACCCCAATGAGATCCAGCACATCACGGCCTTAATCGTGTCGTGTGAGGGATACCTAGGGATCAAACCCCTCTTCGAACTATGGAGGTACTTCTTCTCCATCTCCGTGCTTAAGAAGAGGGATAGAGCTGAGGACCTACCGGTGCTGATGGGCTACGTGGGCATCCACCTCCAGGGGCAGCGGTCCACCATGTATATGCCCTATCAGCTGTCTAGGTCCAAGAAGGGGTGGCATACGTAGTGGTTCTATGTGAAGAATGACGCCACCGCCCCCTTGCTGGACTTCATTGGATGCCTCATAGAAGAGGCACCACTGGTGTGGTCGTGGGGACATCCCAAGAAGAAAAAGATGAGGATGCACGATATCATTGACGACATCGTGTTCCTAAAGATCCATGGCCTCCATGGGACCGGTGTCATCAGGGCATATCACGTGAGGAGGGTGGCGCCACTGATGGTGCGTTCCCTCCCGCTATATGTATTGACACCCAACATGTAGCTCAATGGGATAGCACTTGCCCAGGGGATGCTCCACGACAACGAGGTCACGCAGCGCATTAGGGTGGTGACGGATGACTCCAATGCTGTGTTCCTGATCTAGGGACTTCCCGCAATGTGGCCAAACACAGGCTTTGTAGAGCTACCAGCGGGGTTGGGCTTTCAGGCCTCCATCGCGCCGCTGCTAGATCATGTGCCATGAGGGCAGCAAACCACGCCATGGATGAGAAGAGGAAAAAGAAGAAGGATGACAAGAAGGTGAGGCAATGGGCGAAGCAGTAGGCGAGGCTGAACTGAGGAAAGTGGCAGCGGGGTTTGGTGGTAGAAGAGGAGGAGGAGGAGGAGGAAGAAGAAGAAGTAGAAGAAGAAGAAGGCAACGGTTCTGGGTCTCCCGTCCAATCGGACGAGCTTGGCGGCGAGGATGGTTTTGGGTCGCCCGTCCAATGGGATGAGCTGGGTAGTGGGGACGAGGGTCCATCTCTACCATAGGTGGGGCCTTTTCCCATAGCATGCCCCAGGCCAGATGGGGGAGGATGCGCCCCCGGAGCTGTCAGAATAAAGCCACCCCACTTGATCCAGGCCTCCAGCGGTGCCCCCGGAGCTGGCGGGAACCCGTCGCTCCACTCCATCCGGTCCCTCCAAGCAGAGGGAGGGCTCGAAGTGGCAACATGCCAACAAGGAGCAGTCGGGGTCGGGTGGGCCGGCCCCAAAGCATCATTGTTCGATGGTGTCGAGGTGAGCCAAGAGTTTTTTCATCCTTTTGTTCTCATGAATTTTTATCGTAAACTGATCATCATGTCCTTTGTAGCATCATAGGACATGGGACTCTCTTGAGGCTAGCACCGAAGAAGAGCCTCACCCTCCAGTAGATGCGCTAGGAGCCAGCTAGTGTCGTGCCGAAGGTGAGTGGGAGGGTGCAGCCATGGCATCGACCAGGGTGGCCACGGCGTCGATCAGGGAGGCACAGCCGATGGCTGCGTCCATGGGAGAGCAGACGGAGGAGGGTGCATCTGGGGCACCCATGTCGAGTGTGGCGTAGCCGAGTGTGGCCACGACGTCACAGGTGGAAGCGGCACAGCAAAAGCCATCATCCATGCAGGTGGACGCCTCCCTAGTGGGGTGGATGGAGGAGGACATACCCAAGGTGTCTATGGCAAACATGGTACGGCTAGGTGCGGCTACGATGTCACAGGTAGAGATGGCGCAACCGAAGCCATCGTCCATGTAGGTGGTCACGTTTGCGGTGGGGCAGACAGAAGAGGGCCCACCCAAGGCATCCTTAGCGGATGTGGCAATGGGGTAGGCCTCCATATCCACATCACCTGTCCCCTCTACCATCGGAGGATCCACTCCAGAGGAGTTGCTGTCGCAAAAGGGGTCGGCGCCGCTTGGGATTGGTGCGGAGCCATCCTAGTCTCTAGTCCGAGTGGGCGGCGACCCGCAGCATGGGGAGGATCCTAGATCTGGTGGGCAGACCAGCGGGACCTAGGGTGATGCTTTTTGCCCTCAATGATGCCATGGAGGAGAGGCAATGGGGGAGCATCCACACAAAGGTTGGGACTGTGGTTCGTGCCCTGTCCATCGTGCTGAGCTCATTGCGTGATGTCGTCACCCTGGTTGGCCAGGTATGATATGACCATGTTTCTAACCCTCATTTTCTCTTTCCACGCCTCTAAGTCCTATCCTCTCTGCAGTCCCTTATGGTCTTTAGCCAGGAGAAGTCCCAATTCCTTCATCACAAGAAGGACATTTGGGACCGCCTCATCGAAGAGATGCGGTGGAGTGAGGGGCTGGCCGCATAGCTCGCTGCCTCTCGTTAGGAGGTGGTCGAGCTTGCCCCCGCCGCTTGAGAGTTGGCCAACCTTCGAGTCTAGGAGAAGGATGCTCGTGATGATGCCCGTGAGGCAGGGAGAAGCTCATAGCCCTGATCATGACAGTGCGCATAGACACCATGGAGGCCGAGCGGCTATGGAAGGAGCATGATGATTTGCTCTGAGCCATAAAGGGGCTCTGCATGGAGTGTCACTTGGCTCACTAGGAGCGCGCCGACGCCTAGTAGTGGATCAACCTCCTCGAGGGGGAGCTTGATGGGGAGGGGGACCTGAAGGTTACGACCGAGGGCATGTCCGCCAGGCTCACCACGGAGGTCGGTCAGTGTTAGGAAGTTTGGTGCCTAGAGGCCAAGGTGACCCAACAGCGTGATGAGGTGCATAGGCTTCGGGCAGACGTGGACGGTAAGCCTCCGGTTTCCCTTGTTGTCTTTCTCCCTAGAATCCGTGGTAGGCCTTTTGACATGGTCGGTATGTGACTTGGATAGGTCTCAATGATAAGCTTGGAGCGGAGGTGATAAAGAGCCACGGCGTGGACAAGGAGCTCAGCGAGGTGAAGGCTTCCCTCCTGAAGGAGAGCGACGAGCACAATACCCTGCGCGTCGCCATCCAGTTGGTTTGCAATGACCTCGAACTAGCCCCAGAGTAGGGAATGAGCTCGTTTGTGGTTCGTGTTGTCCAGATTATGGATCAAGCGCATCAGATCACATGGGACACGCTTCGCTTTAGCATTCACCGATTGTTCACGATCACTCGCTCTCACTATGAGAATATCGATCTAGCAATAATAAGCCAAGGTTTCACGCCTGGCAACTTCGACACCGAGCTAGAGGACATCAAGAAGGAGGTGGCCCCTTTGGCATAGGACTCATATGCCAAGATAGAGGATGAGATCATCCCCCTGAAAAATTAGTTAGTCAGATAGGTGAACTTGTAATAAGTGGACAATGTTCTTAACTTTTGTTATGGCAGAATAGACTTTTGGCTCTTCTCTCCTTTTTGTATAAAAAGGTTAATGCGTTCTGACCCTTTCCGTTGTTAAGATGGTAAAGCTTGAGGTGTGGGCGAAAAAACTCTGATCACGCCGGTGAGCAAAAATGTCGTGGCTACTAGGGCGTTGGTTTCTTGCAGTTCGACTAGTTTTACTCAGCGTTTATTTCTGCAACCCTTGCTTCTAGATTTTAACATGAGAAAGGAATGGGCATAGCGATTGTTTTTAGGTAGATATACTCTTATCATCCCTGAGTGAGGCTGACCCCTTGCCGTTGCTAGGGTCAGGTGTCACTAAAGATCGAGGAGATGATAGCAAAATCGATAAGAGAAAGTGTTTTCCATTTTAGAAACATCATTCTTAATTTTCATAAGTACACACATAGATTAGGGGTAAAAGCGATGTAGCTGCTCAATGTTCCAGGCGTTGATGAAGACTTTGTCATCGATGGCCATGAGCTTGTAGGTGCTAGGCCAGAGCACCTCCACGATGATGTACGGTCCATCCCACGGCGGAGAGAGCTTGTGGCGGTTCTTGTTGCTCTAGACAAGGCAGAGCACCAGGTCCTCGACGTTGAAGGCCTGACCCTGTACCCGATAGCAATGGTACCAGTGCAACGCTTGTTGGTACTTGGCCAAGCAAAGGAGGGTGACATCGCACGCTTCATTGAGCTGATCCATGGCATCCTTGAGGGATGCCTCGGCTCACTGCTCATTCTACGCCCTGACCCTCGGTGCTCCATAGTCGAGGTCGGTCTAGAGGATAGCCTCAGAACCATAGACCATGAAGAAGGGTGTATAGCCAGTGGCCCGGCTAGGGGTCGTCCTTAGCTCTAGAGCACTATGGGGAGCTCCGTGACCCATCATCCGCCAAACTTGTTCAACCGGTTAAAGATCCTAGGTTTGAGGCCTTGTAGGACCATGCCGTTCGTGTGCTCGACCTACCCATCCATGAGGGGGAGCACCATGGTAGCCCAATTGACGTGGATGTGGTGTTCATCATGGAATTAGAGGAACTTTTTCCTAGTGAACTACATGTCGTTGTCTATGATAATGGAGTTCGGGACTCCAAAGTGATGGATGATGTCAAGGAAGAACAACATGGCTTGCTCGAACTTGATCATGGAGATCGACTGAGCCTCTATCCACTTTATAAACTTGTCTATGGTGACAAGCAAGGGCATATAGCCCCGGGGCGCTCTCTTGAGAGGTCCGACCATTCAAGCCCCCAGACCACGAATGGCCACATGATGGAGATCATTTGGAGTGCTTGGGCCGGCAGGTGGGTCTACGAAGCATAGTATTGACACCCTTCATAGGTGCACATAATCTGTTCAGCGTCAGCTACTGCAGTCAGTCAGTAGAAGCCCTGTCAGAATGCATTTTCGACTAGGGTCCTAGGTTTGGCATGGTGCCCGCAAACCCCACTGTGGATGTCTCTCAGCAACTGCTTCCCTTATTCGATGGGGATGCAGCGCTAGGATTCTGGTGTGGCTTTGCTTGTAGAGTTTTGCCTCAATAACGACGAAGGACTTAGCGTGACGTGTGAGCCATCAGGCCTCCATTTTGTCCGTTGGTAGCACCTCACAAAGGAGGTAATCGAGGTAAGGCGTCCTCCAGTCAGCAAAAGGGTTAGACTCTACCACTAGGTCAGCGTCAATCTCCATGACCTCAAGGTTAGGGGGAGCTAAGGGTTGGTCAACCCTTGAGCCTAGGGTCAGTGGCCTGTCACTAGTTCATTCTAGCTCCTCGTAGCGGACTGAGGGCTTGTACTGGTCGCTGGCGAAAATGCTCGTCGGCATCGGCTCTCGGCCAGACGCCATCTTTGCCAGCGCGTCGGCTGCTTCATTGAGCCACCTTGGGATGTGATTGAGCTTGAGTCCATCGAACTTGTCCTCCAGCTGGCAGACTTCTTAGCAATACGCATCCATCTTGGAGTTATGGCAGCTTGACTCCTTCATGACTTGGTCGATGACCAGCTAGAAGTCGCCCCGGATGTCAAGCCGTCAAATGCCCAACTCAACGATGATGCGTAGGCCATTGATGAGTGCCTCATACTCGGCCACATTATTGGAGGTAGGGAAATGGATGCAAACCATGTACGTCATGCATAACTCAAGGGGCGAAACAAAGTCCAACCCCACGCCGATGCCTTTCTTCATCAGTGATTCGTCGAAGTACATCATCTAGTACTCTTGGTTGATGGCTGCAGGCGGCATTTGCATCTTAGTCCATTCTACAATGAAATCGGCCAGCACTGGGGACTTGATGGCCATCCTAGGGGCATACGAAATGCCCTGATCCATCAGCTCGAGTGCCCACTTCATGATTCTTCCTATGACATCTCAATTTTGGATGACCTCACGGAGAGGGAAGGACGTCACAACCGTGACCTAGTGTGACTCGAAGTAGTGATGCAACTTCCTCTTGGTGATAAGGACAACGTACATCAGTTTCTAGATTTGGGGGTAGCGAGTCATGAAATCAGACAAGACCTCGCTAATGAAGTACGCGGGACGTTGTACTTTGAGGGTGTCCCTCTTCTTCTTGCTCTACCACTAGGGCGGCGCTAACCACTTGCGTGGTGGCCACTATGTAGAGCAGAAGAGGTTTCCCATCGGTCAGGGGGGCCAAGATCGGGGCCTTCGTTAGGAGCTACTTGACCTTGTCAAGTGCCTCGTGGGCCTTGAGCATCCATTCAAAACGGTCGACTTTCTTCAGAAGCCGATAGAGGGGGAGACCTCATTCGCCGAGGCTTAAGATAAAGCGGTTGAGCATGGCGAGGCACCCTATAACTTGTTGTACCCCCTTTATGTTTTGAATCGAGCCCATCCTCGTGATGGCCAAGATCTTCTCTGGGTTGGCTTCACTGTCACGCTCAGAGATGATAAAACCCAGTAGCATACCCCTCAAGACTCCAAAAATGCATTTCTCAGGGTTGAGTTTGATGTCGTTTGCTTGGAGTTTCATGAAGGTCTATTCTAGGTCAGCTCATTTGGACTTGACCACGATGTCATCCATGTAGGCCTCAATGGTTTGCCCAATGAGGTCCCCGAAACACTTGAGCATACAATGCTAATATGTAGCCCCTGTGTTTTTAGACCAAATGGCATTGTAACATAGCTGAATGATCCGAACAAGCTGATGAAAGACGTCGTGAGCTTGTCGGACTCTTTCATCATGATTTGATGGTACTCAGAGTACGCATCAAGGAAGCAAAGGGTTTTGCACCCTGAGGTTGAGTCGACTACTTGGTCTATGCGTAGCAAAGAAAATAGATCCTTTGGACACGGTTTGTTGAGACCCATGTAATCAATGCACATTCTCCATTTTCCACTCTTTTTTCTTACAAGAACAGGATTGGCTAACCACTTGGGGTGATACACTTCCTTAATGAATCCGACTGCCAAAAGCTTCGCAATCTCCTCACCGATGGCCCTACGCTTCTCGTCGAAGCGACACAGGTGCTTCTTCACTTGCTAGGAGCCTGGCCTGATCTTCAAGGCATGCTCGGTGACTTCTCTCGAAATGCCTGGCATGTCCGAGGGTCTCCACGCAAAGATGTCTTTGTTGGCACAAAGGAAGTCGATGAGTGCGCTCTCCTATTTGGAGGAAAGCGTGGTGCCGATGTGCACCACTTTCCCCTCAGAGCTACTAGGGTCTATGAGGACCTCCTTGGCGCCCTCCATGGGCTCAAAAGACCCAGCCGACCGCTTGGGGTCAGGCGCTTCTTCGATGATCTCCTCCTGGATGGCCATGAGCTCTCTGGAGGTGACAATTGCCGTGGTGTGTTCGCAGCACTCGACCTCACACTCGTAGGCACACTAGAAGGAGGTGCCGACGGTGATGACCCTGCATGGACCTGACATCTTCAACTTCAGATAGGTATAGTTGGGGATGGCCATGAACTTCACGTAGCATGGACATCCCAGGATGGTGTGGTAGGTCCCATGGAACCCGACCACCTCAAAGGTAAGGGTCTCTGTCCTATAATTGGTCAAATTTCTAAAGGTGATGGGCAGATCGATCTACCCTAGCGGCACGGCCTGCTTTTCAGGCATGATGCCATGGAAAGGTGCCTCGGTCGGCCGGATGCATGATCGGTTGATGCCCATGGCATTGAGCATCTCACTATACATGATGTTGAGGCCACTGCCTCCATCCATCCGCACCTTGGTGAGCCGCTTTGTGCCGATGATCAGGTCAACCACAAGCGGGTATCTTCCTGGCTGTAGGACGCTTTTTGTGTGGTCGGTTTGATCAAAGGTGATGGCAGACTCTGACCATCGGAGGAAGGAAGGTGAGGTCGGCTTGGCCATATAGACCTCACAATGCGCAAGCTTTTGGTGGCGCTTAGAGACGTAAGCCGCCGACCCCCCAAAGATCAAGAGGCAGCCATCCAGTGTTAGAAAGCCACTGTCCTTCCCCTCAGCATCGTCTACCACTAGACAGGAACCACTTCATGAGGGCGCAATCTTTGTATAGGTTCTTGATGGGGAAGGCATGGTTTTGGCATGGCCCTTCGAGCAGCTTCTTGAAGTGTTCTAGGGTACCCTTGGCAGGCTTTTGACCCCCCTTGTGATCGGTAGCGGCCACGAGCGAGCCCTTTCCCTGCTGCTTGTTTGTCTTGTTGGGGTGGTTGGAGGCACCTTCACCAGCATCCTCGTCCTGCTTCGCCATGCCCTTGGGACGGTCAAAAATCACATCGACCACCTCCTCGCCCGAGACATGGCTAGTGGTGATGTCGAAGAGCTCCTCAGCTAGGAACAATGGGAGGTTGTGGATAATGAAATTATCACTATCCATCCATCGGCTTGGCAAGCAAGCTGGTAATCCATGAGCCACAGTCTAGGGTTTGTTTCCCCATAGTATTTTAGGATATTGGTCGGCGGTCGGTATCGTGGTGGGAAGGTGGCGTTGAGGATATGTTGGCCGAAGGCCTAAGGTCCCGACAAATCAGGGCTCGGGCTTCAGTCCTCACCGCTATCATAGCATCCATCGCGATGAGGGTGGTAGCCATGGCCGGCTTCCTCTCTCTCATTGCTTCATCCACGCCTGTGGACATCTAGGGTGTTTCATGCGTCATGGTGGAGGCCGAGACGTTCATGCACTGAGGCCACAGCGCACCCCCTACAGCCGCACGGCGCCTGGTGGACAGACACGTTCCTAACATGTCATCTCAAAGGCACACACTGACTGGCGTTGAGCTCACGTCATCGAGACAGTGAGCTCTCCGCCTGCTGCACTGCCATGAGCTCGAGCAACGTGCGGATCTCATGTTGGGCCTGATGATCCTTGGATGTCACGGGCTCTAGGAGCCCTCAGAGCAAGGCCGCCACAACAACGATGTTCTATCTTGCCTGAGCAAAGTGTGGGAGGGCTCTATCATCTTCGATGATCCTCTGCTTCACATCACGGGCCATGGCGCGTGCACACCCACCGTCTCCATGGCGCTCGATCTCTTGCTCGAGCTCCATGTACTCTTGCTCTAGCTAGAGTCACGCATCCTCAAGTTCCCTGTGCCGCGCCCTCAACTGCTCCACCCATAGGCGAGGCAGGGCCCGTGCATCTCCCTTGACCTCATCAACAAGGTCATTTGGTGGGGTAGCCCCTCCCTTGTGGATGCTTTCAACGCGTCCCTTGGGGGTACCTACCATAAAACATTCTTGCGAGTGGTGATGGCTCCCCCTACCGGAGTAAGAGTCGGAGAGCGACTCTGAATCTTCCGTGAGAAGGTCATGGAAAGATTTCACGATGTATTCGGTCATCCCCTACTAACGACGTGCATGCGCTACACCATGGGGTCGCCAACGGGCCCTGCAGCATTGCACAGACCAAATAGGATTGCTGCCGAGGCACTCCGGATAAGGTATTCCGAGGAGAGCGGTTCCCCTCTGGTAAGCTATGTCATGACATTGGTGAATGATAAGGTGAGGTAGCGTAGGTCCTCCTAGGACGGTCGGGGTCCCAGGAAGGCATCGAGCTAGCGCTCTAGCCTCCCATAATCGAAGCCGAGGAGCTGGTCGCTCCCGGGGGCACGGGCCTCCGGTGCGTACAGCTGTAGCTCCTCAAGCGCCTCGATGATCATGTCGAGGCCGATAGAGTGGAGAGACTAGATGGCGGCAAGGGCCTGCGCCACCTCTCCCTCAGTCGTGATGATGAAATCTAGGTTCCCGAAGCGCATGTGCGCACCTGGGACCCAGCTGATGTCTTGACTAGCCATTCGAGGCCTGATGTGGATGTCGAGATGTGCAAAAAGCCCCTACCTGGTGCGCCACTATTGGTGTTTCGGATCACCGGCTAGTAAATTTGTATCTGCGCGTCTGGACTGGATGGTGTGCTTAGAGGACATAAGGATTTATACTAGTTCGGGCAGAATGTCCCTATGTCTAGTCTGCTGCTGCTCATGTTACCGGCACTAGTTTATAGTAGGGGTTACAAACGGGTGAGAGAGAGCGGATCATAGGTCTCTGGTGGAAGGATTGAAGAGTGCTGAGAGTTTGGTCAGCTGTGTCGCCCCACCGTGGGGCGTCCTGCTTTTCCTTTTATAGGTGAAGGGGAAGGCGCAGGTTATTAGGAGAGAGAAAGAGAGGAAAGGGGAAAAGCAAGGGAGAGGAAGGCCTCTAGGGCTGTCGCGTCCTTCTTTTTCTTCATGCGGGTCCCACCGATGCTGTAGATGGTGATGGGGATGGCTCCATGTCGGGTTCTTGTTCACCACTAGTGCCATGTCCCAACGTCATCAGCTGGTCGTGGCGTCCCATCTTGTCCCGACGGACGACGTGGTGAACCGACGTGCCTGTCAGCGGTCGTACAGGGATTAGGCAGTACAGCGACAACGCACCCGTCATTGTTGGTGATGCGAACCCCGGGCATGACCTAATGTGGCCATGGGTCACGTCGAGACATGCCCGCTTCCCTCTCGGTATTAGAAGTTTGACCCTGGGGTCATACCCTTAGACCCGTAGTGGCTGGAAGCGCTATGGGTCCCCGTCGAGCGAGACGTAGCCCATGCCCTCGGGGTCGGGCGGGACAGAGCCCATGCCCTCAGGGTCGGGCGAGATGGCTCCCGTACCCTCGGGATCAGGTGACATGGGGCCCGTGCCCGAGGGTTCTGGCGAGGCAAAAACCATCCCTTTGGGGTCGGTTGAGACTAAAATACGTCCTTGATTATCTAGGTGAGTTTGTCGTTCGTGGTCCTCAGATCCCTTCGTCGGTATCCCTAATACTGATACCCGACAGAATGTCACATTCAATTTTCCGGGATATCTTTTGAGTAATTATGGCATAAATGAAAATTAGGACGTTGAAATCCATTAGGGTACATCCAGCAGTACTACATAAAACAGGGCCCCTAATTTTCTCTTTAGATCGTCGCGGTTGTGGTTGTGTCCAAATTTTGTGGTCTAAATTTTGTGGTTGTCTAAATTTTGTCACGGGGTCTAAATTTTGTGGTTGTGTCCAACAGTACTACCTAAATGAGATTTCCTATTTTATTTTCTCACAAACTGCATGTTACCCCTCTATGGGCTTCACTTCTCCACAATTTAACCTAAAGTATTTCAATTACATGTGTTTTATGAACAACAAATTTAATACCACAAATAATTTGTAAATTCAAATCTAGATTAAAACCACATAGTTTGAACATAATTAAGACAAAGTACCACACCGCAACAAAGCTAGCCCTCAAGTTCCTGGCATCAAGACTTCAAACTCAATAAAACAAAGCTCAAATAGATGCATTACCACCAAATCCATCATCTCCATAGCACGACTACCACCACTAGAACCACGAAGGCTCTGAGATAACTTAGCCATCTTCTGTGCTGTGATATGTGCCCTTATTGTCAAGACATGCATAATTCTTCTGGTCGATGTCTAACGTGCTAACATCACAAAACATAATCGTTTGCTCTTGTTCCCACATCAATCGTTTCTCCTCAACAGATAGCCTGCGCTCATGAACAAATCCTTCATCTTCCTCTCCTCTTTCTTCTCAATGAGCAACTCCTAAATGACATTCTTGTATGAACCTTCATCTCCGCCCTTATTCTTGATCTATTCCTTTGTACGCTTCCTTCCCATGGGTCTTTGTTCGTTGTGACAGTCGAGATGAATCAGGAGTTTGTGGGCTTCCTATACCTTCTTATGGTTCGTCTTCATCAACAAGGATTGGATTGGATGGTGTGGCATTGCTAGTCTTTTGCTTCTTGTCATTGCTAGTCTTCTTCTCCTTTGGATTAATTGACTGGAATTTGGGTGGGTTCCACACTTTGAGCCAACAATGAAGCAAAGGAAATCCTTTCTTCTTTCTACACAATTAAGTGAGTTGTGCTTCCAACAACAACTGCATTCACTATGATTCAATGGGTAAACAAGTTTGCACACACAAACATATTATAATTGAATTGACCAATGCAAATTACAATAAGCTTACATGCTCTTCGTATGTGACCCACTTGGGTGTCAACTCTCCATGGCCTCAAATATTGCTTGAAATTTTTTACACTCCCTCTGAATTGTGCCCCATCTATGCTCAAGTGAACATGCATTCCTGTCGGAATCGAACGTCTTGTTGGCATGGAAGTGATCTATAATTTTTTATCAAATACCTTGCTCGACTGCTCATTGCCAACAATTGGATCAGAGTTGACACTCTCCAAAGAGATGCAAAGTTGAAGATCTTCTTCCTACGTATAGTTGGTAGTTACTTTGGGGGGGGGGGGGGGCTTTGGTTGAGTGGATTGAACAAGCATGACATAATCGAATCAACATTAGTGCCTTCCAACATCAAATTTGTGTTCGTAATCCATTCCCAAACTAATTTAGAAGGACATAACAAACTAATTCACACAACTTTAAATTCATACAAGATATGAAGGAGGGAGGAGGCGGCGACGTTACTGATGGTCCAGAAAGACTAGGGCCGGCAGGGAGCATGGGACAGGGCAGTGCCGAATGGGGAAGATGACTGCTGATGGTGGGGAGGTGGCGCTCGGGCCATTGTTTAGCATGCTCGGGGCGGTGCCAGTCGAGAGGATGGGAAGCGTAGATCTAGGTGGTCGAAGGCCGTTAGCGGGATGGCGGCGCCCAAGCGAGCCAAGAGGACGAGGGCCGGGTTGGGAGGAGGAGGAGGGCTTCGACCGAGGAAGACGAGGGCTAGCCAGGGAGGAGGCGAGCTCCTGCAGTCATCGATGTGGGGCCGTGAGGGAGGACCCACAGGCTAACTAGCATGGGCTAGTGTAGGGGGTGGAAACGGACGAACTTAAATTTGTGTGACTCTGTTGGGCCAATAGAAGTGGATAGGGAGAGAAATAAAGTAGAGGACCAACAAAAGTAGGAGCCCTAGTAGGTAGCCTATTGTAGTTGGATTTTTTGCTCTACTACTCAAACACAGAGTATGTGCTCTGTTTAGGTTGCCGGCTAGAGTTGCTCTTACGGTGCATGAATTTGATTCAACTGAACTTTTTTGTCAAGTAGATCTTAATAGTCACCGGTTGCAAATCCAATGGTGAAGAAAATCATGTGCCAGCAGCACCTAGAACATCTGGAGTGTTCTATAATCTATAGACACTCAATCTTTTGTAAGGCTTAGCCTGAATTTGCATAGCTTCTTGTAAGACCATAAGCTCTGGGATTGAGCTCAGAGTCTGAAACAGCGAATTTGCCATGGTTCATCTTCAGACCGGAATAGCGAGAAATATAGTTTGCACATGATATGAAGTGACGTAGGGCTAGGATAGAGTAAGCACTGGAACAGAGGATGCAAGGAATGTGTTCGGTGGTAGGACCGACTTCTTGCCATGTCAGTCAACCAAATCTCAGTTGCTTGTTAATTTGTTATCCGGAAGAATGCATGAACTCATCTGCATCTGCATGACAAATTCGCTGGGCAGAATGAAGCATAGAAAATTCTAGCCTGAAAAGTGTAAAACCAAGTACATTTTTGCCAGCTCTACACTCCGACGTCGTGCGACTCCAACGTTGCCGGAGAAGGTGTTCTTGTCCTGCACATTCGGCTGTCCGGCGTTCTTGACCGAGTCAGCGATGGTGACATTGCCAAATTAGCAACCATAAGTTCAAAATGCATGGTGGGGGACCTGACTGGAGACGGTGACCTGGATGAGACGGTGTGCTTGGCCCCCGATCCCGACGTCTCGCCTCCCTCGGGCGACACCGGCACCGACAACGCCCCGAATCGGCGCAGCTGCGGGAGCGGTGGCGACAGCGACGCCACGCCCAGGCGGACTTTCTCCGGGCCTGGGCTCCCCCGGCACACCGGGCACGTGGCGTGCGACAGCAGCCACACGTCGACGCACTCCGCGTGGAAGTAGTGCTTGCACGACGGCAGCATGCGCACCAGCGCGCCCTCGCGGAGCTCGTCGAGGCAGACCGAGCAGCAGTCCGCCGCCGCCACGGCCGAGGCGGCGCCCTTCGCATCGCGACGGCTGTCCGGCGACGCCGCTGCGCGGTACGTGAACGTCGGCAGCACGGCGACGTCGTCGGGGCGGAGACCGAGCGCCTGCACCAGGCGCGGCCGCGCGGGCCCGGCGACAGCATCTCCGGCGCCAGTGCCTGCCGCGACAGCATCAGCGTTGGCGTCGTGCCGGCGCGTCAGGAAGACCGAGTTGAAACAGCGGCGGGTGAAGTCGAGGAGGACGTAAAGGACGATGGCGACGAAGACGCCTATGCCCGCGTATTGCGCCGTCGTGGACGCCGAGGCGCCGGGCATTGCCGCGGAGATCGATATCGAGCGCGGGCAGATTCCGGAGATGGAGAGAGTTTGCAGAGCGGAAGGGATCGATGTGAGACAATCACAGAAATGTCACCGGAAGTTGTGTGTCGTGGATTATTTCTTCTTTCGTGGAGGTTGAGCCGTTGAGGCGTTGGGCAGGCAGCAGTACTGCCGTAGTCGCTAGTAGTGTGGTTTGCCATGGACTGGAAGGGTGTTGAGGCAGGGAGATGGTTGGCACGTAGTTGAACGCGGCATTTCGCAGGGTGATTGATGCTTCCCGTGCCTATCATAGCGACTCATTGGACCTGCAAATTATATATTTTATACATGACCAACCGGGTAGCCCTGGCTAGACACATTGTCGGATTAGAGTCGGGCAGGCATGGCACCGAGAGAATAACACGACATGACGTGCCTGCCCACAGGCTCAGTTGGCAGTTGGCAGTTGCCAGTTGCCCGGGAATCATCTCGTCCGACCGGTCGGACGGGAGCTCTATGCCGACCACCTCCCCTTCTATTTTATTTTCTGGTGTTTGATTTGGCCCAACAATTTGGTTTCAGCCCATTTCGCTTGTACCAGCGCGCAACAAAGCACTTTGATATTGTGTTGTTTGTTTTTCATTGAGTCGAATAGTGTAGTGCTATAGTTCTTCTTATTTCTTTTTTTCCCTTTTTCTTTTTTTTTCTTTTCTTTCCTTGCTTCTATTTATTTTTCCTTTTTATTTTTTGTGATTTGTATTCTTCTTTCATTTTTAATTTTTGCCTTTTCATGTAATTAATATTTCATTTTTATTTTGAATGTTTTATTCTTTTTTATTTTCTTTCTTTTCTTCTACTTATTTTCCCTTTATGTTTTTTACTATTTCTAGATTTTTCATATTTTTCATTTTACTTTTTCCTCTTTTTATTTCAGTCTAAAAAATATTTTTTATTTTTCTTATTTATTTTTTGTGTTGCATGAGATATTTACGATGTTCACGTAACATGTGATGTCATATGATTTATTTTATTATGTTTATGTAGTATAAATAGATGTTTTACGATTATCTTTGAATAATTTTAGATTGTTCAGGTAGTATCCACGTGATGTTCTATGTGTTTTGAATTATATCCTTTTTATTTGTAGTTTCATATTATATTTTATTTTTTATCAAATATTTAATTGTTTATATTTTATTTTATTTCACTCTTTTTTATATTTTAATTTAATTCTCACTAGTACATTTAATTTGCACTTGGATGTTTACGTAATATACACGTAATGTCTTTTTTATTTTCATCTACTTCGTGCCTTTTGTCTTTTGTATTTTTTGTGTTTTGTTCTATCTTTTATTAATTTTCTATTTGTAGTTAAGTTTTTATTATTTTATTCTTTCCTATATATTTCGTAGGATTTGCAAATTATTTTTTCTCTCTATTTTTCACCAATATTATCATTCAAATTAAGCTAATATTTTATTCTTCTCCTAAATCTAGAAGATGTTCATGGTATATTTTAGATTGTTCAGGTAGTATCCACGTGATGTTCTATGTGTTTTGAATTATATCATTTTTATTTGTAGTTTCATATTATATTTTATTTTTTTATCAAATATTTAATTGTTTATATTTTATTTTATTTCACTCTTTTTTATATTTTAATTTAATTCTCACTGGTACATTTAATTTGCACTTGGATGTTTACGTAATATACACGTAATGTCTTTTTTATTTTCATCTACTTCGTGCCTTTTGTCTTTTGTATTTTTTGTGTTTTGTTCTATCTTTTATTAATTTTCTATTTGTAGTTAAGTTTTTATTATTTTATTCTTTCCTATATATTTCGTAGGATTTGCAAATTATTTTTTCTCTCTATTTTTCACCAATATTACCATTCAAATTAAGCTAATATTTTATTCTTCTCCTAAATCTAGAACCGTGTTCTTTTGAATGTAGAACATTTTTCTTGTGAAGACGGAACATTGTTTTAAAAAACTAGAACATTGCATTACTCTATAAAATAGAATGTTCTAACTTCATAAGATTAATGTTTGTTGATAAAATTTTATCTAAATATATCCGTGTGGGATCTTATTTTGAAGGATTTATTGTAAGGAACACAATGATGTAATCGGAATTTTATTTGGATATCCTAAACCCAAAACCAAAATCCAAAACCCTTCTACCTGCATGGATATGTACGGGGAAAGTGGATACTGGCCGGAAGCTCACACAAGCACGGGCGGGAACACTAGCTGGGCAGCATGCGGGGCCGGGGCAGGCTAGGTCAGGGGGCGCGTGCGCAAGGCAACGAGCTTCCATGGTCGGCGCAATGCTACATGCCACCTTGGTCGGCATATAGCACTTACCCTAGTTGCCAGCCCAGGCACGACATGAGCTGGTGCTAATTAATCGTACTATGTCGGTCGACCTATTAGCTCAGCAAGCCCATCATCGACTGTAGCAGCATGGCGATGCCGAAAGGGAGGGACAACACTAGATCTAAAGGGTAAGAGCTCGTCGGTGATGTCCTCCATCATTTGAGTGGTACTTGCGAAGGAGCAATCTATCCTCGAGCACCATCAGGACAAAGACATCGCAAGGTTGCCCTAGGTTGGCCCACAAGCCTAGGCGCCATCCTTGGTTGTTGGATCAAACGAGGAATAGCAGCATGGGGTGGAAGAGATTAGGGCAAAAGGAGATAGTAGGTAGATGTAAAAAGTTCAATTGGTTGTTGGATTACTCGATCGGCCATGATCCTCTAATATATAAAGAGGGGAGTGGTCTTATTTCAGTAGGAAATCTTTCCAAGGAGTATTTTTAAGTTCCCCACGAGTTTGGAGTAGTTCAGATCAGAATCCAAAAGGTTCACTTTTTAGGTATGTCGGAAGTTCCGACGCTTATCGAAACTTTCGACGTAGGGATGACCCCGTGCACCCTCGCATGTATTTTTAGGTTTCTTGGAAGTTCCGAAGTCCGTCAGAAGTTCCGACATGGGTTGGAACTTCAGATAGTTGACCATCTTTCTGAGGGCGTAACTTCTTCATCTGGACTCCGAATAGGATGTTCCATATTTTTTTTTGACTATCTCGATGAGAGGAACACAATGGTGAGGTCCATTTTAAATTTTGACAACTTTATAAAATGGACAATTTTGATTGTCAACACATGCCCCCTGTTTTCAGGTGAGGTTTATGCGAACCAAGAAACATAAAAGCACTAAATAGCAATGATGTCCAACTCATTGACTACTTAGCATGTAAGGACAATGCATACATCGGCCATGTTGTTCTAAGGGCGATGCGAGTATATCCGCCATTGCTTGGGTATCACTTGGGCCTCTCTTGATGAACTATCACCTTGCAACGTCTTTTGCAAAGCATTCTGTAGCAACCAGCACGAAGCAATACCCCTTTGATGACATGAAAGCCTCCCATAACAACCTTTGTTTGATCAAAATTAAGCACTCAGGCAACAAGCCTTCGACAATTCTTTTGATATAGCACATGTGCAAAACAAATTTATCTTAAAACTTACCGGTTCAGTATTTCCAAGATCTTTGCTATCCCGAAATAATAATCATATTCAAACAATGGGAAAATTAACTTATATATAAATTTTGACCACATTTATTCAAATTATATAAATTTTGAACATGAAACTTGTAGTAATGAATTTGTATTCAAAGTGCCTTTGAAATTATACTGTTCCTTTAACAAATGAAAATATATAGTATGATAATAATTGGTCAAATCTATTTTGTTTGACTTCTTCATGATTAAAATACGGTTATCATTTTGTGACGAGAGAGCATGTGTTTATTTTTTCTTTGAAAGGGAGAGGGTATGTGCGGGCTGGCTTGGGACAGCTCCCCCAGCTCTAGATTCAGCAAAAATAGCTCCATTCCACACAAAGTTTGCCAAACAATCTAGCTCCACCAAATTCAAATCCACCAAAAAAGTGGATCCGAGGGCCAGATTCACCAAAATAGTGGATCTCCTTAAGGGGTGTTCTACCAAACTTAAATTGGTAGAGTTGGAAAAAAATTATTCACCATTACCACTGGTTACACACCCTACGTACCGTTTCGTTTCTGTTCTCCTTCTCTTCTCGGCTCGACCGACCGAGGGGAAAAAATCACTGTGCCTCAAGATCCTACGCCGCCTCCGGCCACCGGCGCGCCTCCTCCCGGTGGCGCCCCTCCCCGGTGAGGCCACGCCCACCCGGCCCCGCGCCCCTCCCCTGCGAGGCGAGGCCGTGCCCGCCCGGCCACCGCGCGCACCCTTCCCTGCACGAGGGCGCTCGCCCGCTTGGCCCACGAGCCTCTCCTCCGTGAGCGCCGACGAGAAGCCACTGGCCCCATCCTAGCCGCCGCGATCCCCCCTGCGTGCCCCGTCTGCTAGCACCGATGAGAAAGCTGCACCAAGACACTAGCTTCGAGCTCTTCCTCCACGTCTACGCCAAGTTGTAGCTACGCCTCAAGGCAGTTAGCGGTGGCGTCGGCCACGCCGAAGGAATCGAGCGCTCCTCGTCCTCCTTTGCTATTGCCTATCTCGCGGAGGATCCGTTCCTGAGGAGTGCCCTCCCCATCGATCCAGAGAGCTCGCCCATTCCCTGGTCGCGCCGCGTCTCGCCCGTTCGCCGGTCACGTTGCCAGTCTCGGACTCGAGAACGACGATGAAAGATTTTTTTCGTTTAGCCCCCTAACACGTGAGCCCTTTTTCTCAAGGGAAAATCAGGCAATTCCAAACAAAATACCCTTACCTGGATCTAGAGCTGGTTCTATAGCCAAACGGTTACACGATGGATCTTAGATTAACTAGTGGAGCTGTCTCACGGTGAATCTCAGATCCAGATTTACTTTTTTAGAGGTGGAGCTATCCCAAATATGCCGGTGCATTTTATAGGGGTGAAAGGGCCCACGTGTGGTGAGCCTAGCGTGGTTTGAACACCCTCACGGAGTCACGGTGGCAACAGCACGCCAGCTCGGCGTCACGAAACGTCCGCACGCACACCACCGTCACATGCTCATGCTCTTGCGCCCTGTTTGCTCCGCTTATAAGCCATGTTTTTTTAGCCAATAAATAATATTTTTCTCTCACAATAAATCATCGCGATGCAAACATAGCATTGGTCTTGACCGAGTGACTGCGAAAATTTGAAGTTCCCTCCGCCTCCCTCGCCCATCCCATCCCATCCCGGCCGACACGAAACCACCCGCCCCGCGCCCGCGCCCCCGCCCCCGCCCCCGTCCCCGCCACCGCCCCTGGCGCCCCGATTCCAAAACCGAACAGTGTTTCGCGAAATTTTCCCCAGATTCGCCTGCGCATGGAACGAAAACACCGAAATCCACCGCTCCCTCCACTCCTCTCCAGTCATTTGCGCGCAAAACTCAAATCCTGAAAGGGATCCCGGCTTCTCCTTCCTCGGCTCCATCTCCTCAAATACCCATGGCCACTCCCCGTTCCCCAATCCCACATCCAGCGTCTTCCAGCCTCGTCGCCCCGCCCCCGCCCCCGATTCCGCCCGGTCCCGGCACCCGAGCAAGCGACCCGGGATGGCTGCCGGCTCTGCAGATAAGGAGAACGCTGCTCCTTCTGCGGCGTCTCGGCGGCACGGCTACGCTGTCAAGAGCTGCGGGGTGAAGAAGCGCCCGTCCAGGGCGCGGCGGCTGGGCCGGGTCCCGCTCCGGGACATCACCAACCTGATTGAGGCGATCTCGGCGGTCGCGGGGGCCGAGGCTCCGCTCGGGCAGGAGGTTTCGCGTGCTGCGGCGACGGAGTTGACCAAGCCCGATGCGGTGCTGCCAGCGGTGGTGAGACTGGCAGCACTGCAGGATGGAGTCGCTGCTGGCCCCGCGGCGAAGGCGGCCAGATACTCGCTCCGGAAGGGGTTCAGATAGGCGTCCACTGTACAGTATAGAACAGGAGTTCTCGCTTCGTGGCCCAATTTCTCGTTGGATTTGATTTCATTCGATTGGAGTGGATTGATTTGTTGGTTTCCTCTTTTCTGTAATGTTGATAATAGGAAATGAGTTTTCCCCACAGGAAAATAAAAATAAAAATAAACTGCGAAATCATAGATTGATTTGTTCCTCACTGATGGCACCGCAATTGGATTCCTGGAATTCGAGGATTATTGTTACGTTTAGGCCTTAGGGGGTGCATCTGTGACCTTGATACTGCTGCTCCCCAAGGCCCTGAAGGCTATTGCAGGGAATTATTTATTGTTAGCTGATTTGATGTGAAAAAAAATACTATTTTAACTTATAATTTACTATTGTATATGAGCAAGCGAACAGGCCATCATCCAAACACTGAATATAGAATGCCTCTTCGTGATCTTCTGTTTATATTGCTACCGTACCTGTACTAGCGTACTACCACAGTAAAATTGATGTCATCCTGTATTGCTACGAGGCTATGCCTAGCTATCGGTTTATAATTTGTGGTAAGTTCGTCCAGCACTTGGTGTTCTTCTGCATGCGCCCTCCTAGCTAATGGCAGCAGAAGCTACAAACTACGGCTTGAATTCAGTTTACTAGGAGTACAATAGAAGATGCTGTGATGCAGTCTCAGTGATTTGGCACATTAGCTTGCCTCTTGGTGTCACCGGATTGTGCCTTATTTACTCTTGAGTCAGGTTGGTTCTCTATTTCTTTGACCATTTTGAGTGTTTGTACTTCTGTTGGTTCATTACAAATGATCTTGGTGGTTGTGCTTACTCCTATTTTGGTTCTTTGGCAGCCTTTACTGACAGAAGATACCATGGTTATTTAAAGGGCGTACCCAGTGCAAAGAGCTCCCGTTCTGTGCGGGGTCTGGGGAAGGATGTTAGTGGCAAGCCTTACTCTCGCCTGTGCAATGCGAGGAGACCGCGACTCGAACCCGGGACCTTCCGGTCACAGGCGGTAAGACTCTACCGCTTGCACCAGGCCCGCTCTTCATACCATGGTCATTTCCGCATACAAATTTTCTTGTGAAATTGCAGTTGCCTGGTAACACTTACTAGTAACCTGCACACAATTTGATAACTTTTGCTTGGAAACAATTTGATAACATGCACACAATTTCTGAAGCCTGAACATCAGTGGTATACTGAAGTAGAACAGCACAATTATGGGAACACCATACACACAAATTGCCTTATTTGTTGTAACTATCGTTACAAATGACATTTGGAAGGGCTCATTCTTCAAGAGTTTATCTATCATATTAGTTGCATCTAGTTGATAATTTGATATGATACTTCCTGTGGTACCATCTATAATTTGACCTCTGATGGAAACATTATTGTTCACAAGTTCTGGAAGCATGTTTATACATGATTCATGTTTTTTCAAGGTTCTAAATCTCTGGCTATAGCTGAAGCTATAGCCCGCTATAGTTGTTTGTGGCATATCAAGCTATTTATGTTCATGTACAATTTAGCGGCTATAGCCCTCTATAGCCTCATTTAGCTACGCTATTAGCTATTTTGGAGGCCATCTGCTAAATGCCATAATTGGAGATTTAAAACATTCATCTTTTTACGCTTTAATATACATGTCAAGTGATCCCCTTTGCCACATCACAGAATTCATGAACTATATCTGGCCAACTTTTTGTAGGGATATCACCATCTAGAGACTGGAATGGCCAGACTGGATGGCGACTAAATACAGGCAAGGAGTATTCTAATTCTAAATAGGGCATTATTTTCGTTTGTATTGTTGAAACTGCATTAAGGGAAAGAGTTAATATTAGTCATCTTAACCAAACTACATAACAGGCATATCTGGTAAGTAGTAACTAGTAGATCTGTTATTTTGTTGTTTTGGACACAATACCATCTCCAAGACAGGTCCTTGTCCAATATTATTTCTTGGCGAGGAGCCAAAGATTATTGGAGACAAAATGATACGAAAGTACTTTAGATGAAACGTATAAGTTATATCATATCTCCGTACATGCATATGCATATTAGTAGCCCAATTTCTAAGTTTGGCTGCACATATTCTAGGACATTAGACAATAGCTATTCTGGAGTGCAAGTAGTATTTTGTTTAAAACCTTACTGACCTTCGTTAATCATACTAAACTACAATTGATTTCAGTTATAAATATGTCTGTGTAACCATAGAAGTTGAGTAATCTCAACAGTAATTCCCAGTCTTTTGATGATATTATAGTAATTACATTTTTTATTTTAAGAGGCCAGTATAGTCATCCCCTGATAGGCTTACAGACGGTTAATTTTTTGTATTCATAATCTTAACCTGCTAGAACTTTGCGGAGGATGTGAAAGCTATATAATGGGGACGGGAATTACTCTTCTTTGCACATCTACCAGGGAAATATGACGTATGTCAACATCATGAGCTGTTCTTGTATGCTATTTCAATTAGTTTCATGATTGCACAAGCTATGACTTCAGAGTTCACAGCAACATCTATCAACCACCTGTCTGTCTGGGCATGTGACCAATTTCTTTCCTTAGTATAACAGGTCCTGCGCAATTTGAAGTCATTTGTTTTAAGGGATTCCATTCTTTGGTCAAAATTTACCAAATTTTGATCTGTCATGGGCAAACCCTAGCACATTTCAAGCCATAGCACAATGACCTCACGTTAGTTTTGCTCTTCCAAAGGAAAGCCCATCGGATCGGATCTTAACGTTGGTGATCCACTTAGGAATATCTATGTCTATGAGCTGACAGATTTACTATTTAGATGGCTGTTAGGACAACTTTCCACAAGGACCAAATGTCCAAAGGGACGCATCAAGGTTGCCTTATGTTGATTTTGGAAATACTATGGACCCGTTTGGCTGGCTGCGGGCGGCTCCGGCTCCTACGCCGAAATCACTGTTCATATATACGTATTTCACTGTTCATCGAAGCCACTTTTCTCTCTCCTCTCCTCCCCACTCACAGACGCGGTCGCAGCAGTCGGAGCCAGAAATTCGAGCTCCGCTGGCTCCGGCTCCCGCAGCCTCCTGTCGGCCGCCCAGCGGCCGACACCCTGCTACAGTGCCGGAGCCGGAGCCGGCAGGAGCCCGGCCAAACGGTTCCTATGTGTGCTACTTCTCCCAGCACACTCACTCTTTCTCCTTTTATTCAACTATTTGCACAAAGACCCTTTACAGATGCTCCATTTACACCAACACCTTATATCCTAGAAGTTTGTCTGCGACTTTGTCCGGTAGAGGGAGCAACTGAGCCTTCTTAGGTTGCGTTTGGTTTTGCGATTAGGAGGGTTGGGACAGATCCAATCTAGTTTTGTGGGACATGATGATTCCATTGAGGGGACATAGATGTCCCTATTTTGTTTTTAGTACGAGGGACGATAGAGGGAGGGAGAAGCACCCGTTTTTCTGATCTGTTAGTCAACGTTTTTAGGCCAGAGAATCGAACAGGTTATTTGCCATTGTTTTCTTTATTTATTTTTGTGAAATTGTTTCTCTTCAAGGTGGAAAAGAAATGTCTATGTTCGAATAGTTGTTTTGAACTGTGTGACATAATATTTTCCTAAATAATTGTTTGGTGCACAAATAAATTTTGAATTGGTACTTTTAAATGAAAGGTATTTTACATGTAAACATAGTTATGTTTATATTGTTTAAAAAACATAGTACTCCTATACAACATTTGTCGTACTCCCTCTATCTCAAAATAAGTGACGTTTTTTACTTCAAGACTTCTTATTTGACCGTTCGTCTTATTAAATTTTTTTGCATAAATACTATTTATTTTGTTATGACTTATTCTATTATTAGATATACTTTAATACTGACTTATTTATTTTATTATTTATACAAAAAATTGAATAAGACGAATGGTCAAACATGGAGTATAAAAGTAAAAAACGCCATTTATTTTGGGATTGAGGGAGTAATGGACTATCTAGCATAATGATAATCATGTTCAAAACATGGTTATTAGGTTGGATCTAACTTAGGGTAGTAGCGACATTAAAAATGATGGATGCGAAGTGGTTAGGTATATAGTAACATAATAAAATGATGACATATGAATTGGTTTAATAGCTTTTAATCTAATGCTGGGTAATAATATATTAATAAAATGGTATATGGTGTAGTTAAGTAATATCAACTCTAATGGATGAAATAATATAGTGAGACGATGATGTATTGGTTACATAAAATAATTATAATAATAACAAAGAATAAGTTGATTTATGACGAAATCGTTTATGTGAGTTTATAAAGACATTAAAAACATAAATGGTCATGCCAAGTTGAATGAATAAACTTTACCACTCAATCAACGAGATTAACATTAGAGTTGAGAAATTTTAATTTGAAGTTACCAAACACTAACGCAAAGATTCAACCAACAAGAATTAAAAGGAATAAAACTCTCAACTATTAGCAATGAAGCAGTAATGTTGGGTGCTAAGCAGGGATTGCATGTGGGGGAGTGTCGGGGACCAATACTAGGGTACCCGAAGAGGAGGAGCTAATAACCATCAACATTGATTCATCCGAGCAATCAAGAGCTCGACTATACCTCCAACCGACCCCTAGGTGCGTAAGCTCTGCCTCGCTCGGCCTCTGAGGGCAGGCTCCGCCTCGCCCGACCTCTAAGGGCGGGCTCCGCCTCGCCAGACATCGAGGCTGTGGGCTTCGCCTTGCCCGATCTCTGAGGGCGGGCTCCGCCTCACCTGACATCGAGGCCGTGGGCTCCGCCTCGCCCGACCTCTAGGGGCGGGCTCCGCCTCGCCCGACACCGAGGCCGCGGGCTTCGCATCACCCGACCTTTGAGGGCTGGCTCCGCCTCGCCCGGCCTCTGGGGCGGGTTCCGCCTCGGCCTACCTCTGAGGGAGGGCTCCGCCTCGCCCGACACTGAGGCTGCGGGCTTCACCTCACCCGACCTCTAGGTGTAGGCTCTGCCTCGCTCGGCACTGAGGCCACGGGCTTTGTCTCGCCCAACCTTTGAGGGTTGGCTCCGCCTCGCTCGGCCTCTGGGGGTGGGTTCCGCCTTGCCCAACCTCTAAGGGCGGGCTCCGCCTCGCCCGACACCAAGGCCGCAGGCTCTGCCACGCCCGACCTCTGAGGGCTGGCTCCACCTCGCTCGACCTCTAGGGGTAGGCTCTGCCTCGCCCAACCCTTGGGATTGTGCTCCGACTCGCCCGACCTCTAAGGGTGGGCTCCGCCACACCTGACACCGAGGCCACGGGCTCCGCCTCGTCCGACCTCTGAGGGCTAGCTCCACCTCACCCGACCTCTGAGGACGGGCTCCGCCTCGCCCGACCTCTGAGGGCTGGCTCCGCCTCGCCCGACCCTAAGGCAACGGGCTCCGCCTCGCCTGACCTCTGAGGGTTGGCCTCGCCTCGATCAACCCCAAGGCTGGGGGATCTGTCTCGCCTGACGAAGACCCATACCGCCGCCAACCACTCCAGGTCCAAGCGAATGGACCTGGGTCAAAGCTCTGACACCAGGGAGGTGACCGGCACGCCCCGATATAACCTGTGGCCGTGATGGGCCATACCTAGGGATTCACATGAGGAACACCATCAGGCGTACCGGTGTTGTTCCGCCTAACCCTGGTATGAGCACTGATAGGCGCGTCAGTTCACCACGACGTCCGCCAGGACAGAGTGGAGCGCCACGACCGGGAGATAATGCCTGTGCGTGGCCAATGACGGATAGGGCTACGACGTGGAGCTATCCTTGTTGACGTCTACAGGGTTGGCGGGACCCACATGAAGGAAAAGAAGGACCCAACGATCCTGAAGGACTTTTTCTCCTTCTCATCCTCCTCTTTTCCCTCCACTGTAACCCGTGCTTTCCCTTGGCCTATAAAAGGGAAAGTAGAGCGTCCCATAAAGGGCATCGCAACACATCGCATCAATTGGGACTCGAATCCATCTAACCCCGAACCGACCAGAACACACAAGCACACAGTCGGGAAGAGACCGAGCTCTAGGCACCCATTCGCTCCTCTCACCAGAGACTTGGGACCTGTCCCTCTCTCGACCATTTGTAACCCCTACTATGAACTTTCAATGCTAGTAACATGAGCAGCAGCAATGAACTGGATGTAGGGACATTCTGCCCGAACCAGTATAAACCTTGTGTCCTCTTAGCACACCATCCGAGCTAGACGCGTAATATTAGAAATTTACTAGTCAGTGGTAGCTCGAAACACCAGGCCTTTTGCGCATCTCGACATCCACACTAGGCCTCAGATGGCTAGTCACAACCTCAGCTGGGTCTCGGGCGTGCATGTGCATTTCGGGGACCTAGACTTCATTGTCACGACAGAGAGAGAGTTGGCAATGGCTCCCGCCGCCGTCTGACCTCTCCACTCCACCATCCTTGATGTGATCGTCGAGGCACTTGAGGAGCTATAGCTACATGCATTGGTGGCCCACGCCCCCAGAAGCGACTAGCTCCTCGACTTCGACTACGGGAGGTTAGAGCGCTAGCTCGACGCCTTCCTAGGACCCCGACCATCCTAGGAGGACCTACGCCACCTCACTTTCTCGTTCGCCATCATCATGGCACAACGTGTCGGAGGGGAGCCGTCTCTCCAGAATACCCCATCCAAAGCACTTCGACAGCACTCCCGTTCGGTCTCCGCAACGCCACAGAGACCGTTGGCCACCTTGTGGCACAACGCGTACCTCCTTTCCCCACGAATGATGAGTTTGTAGGGATGACTAAATATGTCGTGGAGTCTTTCCATGACCTCCTCGCAGAAGAAACGGAGTCACCCTCCGTCTCTGACTCCGGCGGGGGGAGCCATCACCCCTCTCGTGAATATTTTATGGCAGGTACCCCCGAGGGACATGTCAAAAGCATCCACGAGGAGGCTACCCCAACGAACGACCTCAATGATGAGGTCAGGGGGGATATAGGGGCTCCACCCCGCTTGCGGATGGAGCAGCTGAAGGCCCGACACCAAGAGCTCAAGGAAGCACGACTCCAGCTCGAGCAGGAACGCGTGGAGCTCGATCGAGAGATCGAGCACCACGGACACGGTGGGCGCACGTGTCATGGCCCATGATGTGAACTGGAGGATCATCGAGGACGATAAAGCCCTCCCACACTTCGCCTGGGCAAGCCAAAACATTGCTGCTATGATGGCCTTGCTCCATGGGCTTTTGGGGCCTACAACGTCCGAGGATCGTTGGGCCCATCGCGAGATTCGCACGCTACTTGAGCGTGCAGCGGCAGCCAATGCATGCCCTTAGAGTGACCTGATAAGGATGCATTAGTCCACCAGGCGCCGCAAGGTGGCAGGCTGCGCACCGTGGTCCCAGTGCATGAGCGTCTCGGCCGTAACCGTGACGCGCGCGACACCCTCGACGCCCGTAGGCGTCCCTGTGGTGATGCGAGGGAGGGGGCTAGTCATGGCTACCACCCTTATCGTGGCAGACGCTATGACAGTGGCGAGGACCAAAGCCCGAGCACCGGCCTACCGGGACCTCAGGCCTTCGGCCGACACATCCTTAACACCGCCTTCCCGCCACGATACCGACCACCAACCAACATCCCAAAATACTCTGGGGAAACAAACCTCGGACTATGGCTCAAGGATTATCGGCTTGCTTGCCAAGCCGGTGGAGCAGATAATGATGACTTCATTATCCGTAATCTTTCATTGTTCCTAGCCGATTCGGCACGAGCATGGTTGGAACACCTTCCGCCCAACAGAATCCAAAGTTGGGCGGACCTGAAAGAGATCTTCGTGGGGAACTTTCAGGGCACGTACAATGTCCTAGGAACCCATGTGATCTAACAAACTACCGATAGAAGGCCAGAGAAACCCTCTGTGGGTACATCCGACGCTTCTCCCGGCAGTGTAACGAGATGCCTAACATCATCGACGCCGACGTTATAGGAGCTTTCCTGTGTAGGACGACCTGTGAGTCCCTAGTTCACAAGCTGGGATGTAAGGGCCCATGAACCACCAAGGAGCTCCTCGACATCGCCACTAGCCACGCCTTAGGCGAGGAGGCAGTCGGAGCGATCTTCGACCGCCTCAAAGGCAAGGCGAAGCGGGACGAGGACGCCAGCGAAGGCGCCTCCAGCCATCCTATCAAGAAGAAGAACAAGCAGCGGCGCGAGGACTCGCTCGTGGCCGTCGCCGACCGCAAGGGGGCCGGAAGCCCATGGAGGGTACCCCGAACCACTTCGAGAAGCTACTTGAAGGGCCATGCATGATCCATTCCTTCCCCATCAAGCATCTATACAAGGACTGTGGCCTCATGAAGCGGTTCTTGTCTAGAGGCTTCAACAAGGGAGGGCATGGGAAGGACTCTGAGCCGACCACGGATGACGCTGAGGGGAGGGACGATGGATTTTCGACTCTAGATGGATGCCTCATGATCTTTGGAGGGTCGGTGGCCTACGACTCCAAGCACCGCTAGAAGCTCGCATGCCAAGAGGTCTATACGGCCAAACCGGCTACGCCTGTCATCCTCCGGTGGTCGAAGTCCGCCCTAACCTTTGATTGGACCGACCACCTAGAAAGTGTCTCATAGCCAAGAAGATTCCCGCTCGTGGTCGACCCGATCATCGGCACAAAGCGGCTCACCAAGGTACTAATGGATGGAGGCAGTGGCCTCAACATCATGTACGCCAAAATGCTTGACGCCATGGGCATCGACCGATCACGCGTCCAACTGACCAGAGCTCCTTTCCACAGCATTGTGCCTAGAAAGCAGGCCATGCCACTTGGGCAGATCGATCTACCCATCACCTTTGGGGATCCATCCAATTATAGGACAGAGACCCTCACCTTCGAAGTGGTCGGGTTCCATGGAACCTACAATGCCATCCTGGGACGTCCATGCTACGCAAAGTTCATGGCCGTCCCCAACTACACCTATCTAAAGCTAAAGATGTCGGGACTGTGCAGGGTCATCACCCTCGGCACCTCCTTCTAGCGCGCCTACGAATGCGAGGTCGAGTGCTGTGGTCACGCCATGGCAATCGTCGCCTCGAAAGCGCTTGTGGCCATCAAGAAGGAGGTCGCCGAGGAAGCACTGACCCCAAGCAGTCGGTTGGGTCTTTCAAGCCAGTGGAGGGTGCCAAGGAGGTCCTCATAGACCCCAGCGGCTCCAAAGGCAAAGCGGTGCGCATTGGCACCACACTTTCCTCCGAATAGGAAAGCGCGCTCGTCGGCTTCTTCCATGCCAACAGAGACATCTTTGCATGGAAACTCTCAGACATGCCGGGCATTCCAAGAGATCGGGCCAGGCTCCAAGCCGGTGAAACAGCGCCTACGTCGCTTCGATGGGGGGAAACACAGGGCCATCGACGAGGAGATCGCAAAGCTGTTGGCGGCATGGTTCATTAGGGAAGTATACCACCCAGAGTGGTTAGCCAATCCCATCCTTGTATGAAAGAAGAGTGGGAAATGGAGAATGTGTTTTGACTACACGAGTCTCAACAAAGCATGTCCAAAGGATCTATTTCCTTTGCCACACATAGACCAAGTAGTCAACTCTACCTCAGGGTGTGAAACCCTTTGCTTCCTTGATGCGTACTTTGAGTACCATCAAATCGCGATGAATGAGTCCGACTAGCTCGCGACATCTTTTATCACCCCATTCGGATCGTTCTGCTATGTCACAATGGCGTTCGATCTGAAGAACGTAGGGGCTACATACTAGCGTTGTATGCTCAAGTGTTTTGGAGACCTTATCGGGCTAACAATTGAGGCCTATGTGGATGACATCGTGGTCAAGTCCAAATGGGCTGACTAGGTCATAGCCGACCTTGAGCAGACCTTCGCAAAACTCCGAGCAAACGACATTAAGCTCAACCCTGAGAAGTGCGTTTTTGGGGTCTCGGGTGGTATGCTACTTGGTTTCATCGTCTCCGAGCGTGGCATCAAAGCCAACCCAGAGAAGATCTCAGCCATCACAAGGATGGGCCCAATTCAGAACATGAAGGGGGTACAGTGAGTTACAGGGTGCCTCGCCGCACTCAGCCGCTTCATCTCGCACCTCAGCGAACGAGGTCTCCCCTCTATTGGCTTCTGAAGAAGGCCGACCATTTTGAATGGATGCCCGAGGCCCATGAGGCGCTTGACACGGTCAAATAGCTCCTGACAAAGGCTCCAATCCTAGTTTCTCCAACTAATGGAGAACCGCTTTTGCTCTACATTGCGGCCACCATGCAAGTGGTCAGCGCTGCCCTAGTTGTGGAGCAAGAAGTACAGCGCCCCGTCTACTTCATTAGCGAGGTCCTGTCTGATTCTAGGACTCGCTACCCTCAAATCTAGAAGCTCCTGTACGCCATCCTTATTGCCAAGAGGAAGCTGCGCCACTACTTCGAGTCACATCTGGTGACGGTCGTGACGTCCTTCCTCCTCGACGAGGTTGTCCAAAACCAGGATGCCATGGGAAGAATCGTGAAGTGGGCACTTGAGCTGATGGGACAAGGCATCTCCTATGACTCCTGGATGGCCATCAAGTCCCAAGTGCTAGCTGATTTTATTGCAGAGTGGACTGAGGTCCAAATGCCGCTAGTAGTCGTCGACTAGGAGAACTAGACGATGTACTTCGATAGATCATTGATGAAGAAAGGCGTCGGCGTAGGGCTGGTCTTCATTTCGCCCCTTGGGGTATGCATGAGGTACATTCTTCACATCCATTTCCTCTCCTCCAACAATATGGCCAAATATGAGGCACTCATCAATGGCTTGCGCATCGCCATCGAGTTGGGTATCCGACGCCTTGACGTCCGGTGCGACTCCTGGCTAGTCATCGACCAAGTCATGAAGGAGTTGAGCTGCCATGATGCCAAGATGGCTGCATACTGTCGAGAAGTCCACCAGCTGGAGGACAAGTTTGATGGCCTCGAGCTCAATCACATCCCAAGGCGTCTCAACGAGGCGGTCGACATGCTAGCGAAGGTGGTGTCCGTCCGAGAGCTAGTGCCGACAGGTGTCGTCACCAGCGATCAACACAAACCCTCAGTCCGCTATGAGGATCCAGAATAAGCCAGTGATGGGCCACCTACCATAGGCTCAGGGGCTAACCAGCCGTCGGCTCCATCTTACCCCAAGGTCATGGAGCTTGACGAGGATCCAGCGATAGAGCCCTACCCTCTGGCTAACTAGAGGACAACTTACCTCAACTACCTTCTCCATGAGGCGCTGCCGACAGACAAGATAGAGGCTCGGTAGCTCACGTGTTGTGCCAAGTCTTTTGTCCTTGTTGAGGGTGAACTCTACAAGTGAAGCCACACCAGGATCCTACAATGCTGCATCCCCATCGAACAAGGGAAGCGGTTGTTGAGAGATATCCACGGTGGGAACTACGGTCACCATGCCGTGCCTAGAACCCTGGTCGGAAATGCAGTCCATCAAGGCTTCTACTAGCCGACCGTAGTAGCCGACGCCAAACAGATTGTGTGCACCTACGAAGGGTGTCAATACTATGCTCGGTAGACCCACCTGCCGGCCCAAGCACTCTAGACGATCCCCATCATGTGGCCGTTCATGGTCTAGAGGCTTGATCTGGTCGGACCTCTCCAAAGAGTGCCCGAGGACTATACCCACTTGCTTGTCACTGTAGACAAGTTTACAAAGTGGATAGAGGACCGACCGATCTCCGTGACAAGTCCGAGCAAGCCATGTTGTTCTTCCTTGATATCATCCATCGCTTTGGAGTATCAAACTCCATTATCACGGACAATGGCACATAGTTCACCGGGAAGAAGTTTCTCCAATTCTATGATGAATACCACATCCGCATCGATAGGGCCACCGTAGCACACCCCCTCATGAACAGGCAGGTCGAGCGCGCAAACATCATGGTCCTACAGGGCCTCAAGCCTAGAGCCTAAGGACAACCCCTAGCCGGGCCACCGGCTACACACCATTCTTCATGGTCTACGGTTCTAAGGCTATCCTCCCAACCGACCTCGACTATGGAGCGCCAAGGGTCAGGGTGTATGACAAACAAGGAGCCGAGGCGTCCCTTGAGGACACCATGGACCAGCTAGATGAAGCACGCGATGTTGCCCTCTTTCGCTCGGCCAAGTACCAGCAAGCGTTGCGCCGGTACCACAGCCTTTGAGTGTGGGGTCATTCCATCAACGTCGAAGACCTAGTCCTCTGCCTCATCCAGAGCAGCAAGGACCGCCACAAGCTCTCTCCACCATGGGAGGGATCGTACATCATCGCGGAGGTGCTCTGATCGGGCGCCTACAAGCTCAAGACCATCGATGGTGGAGTCTTCGTCAATGCCTGGAACATCAAGCAGCTATGTCGCTTTTACCCTTAATAAACACACTTTCTCTTATCAGTTTCGCTATCTAACTCCCTGACCTTTAGTGACACCTGACACCAGCAATGGTGGGGGGTCAGGCCTCACTCGGGGGCTAATAAGAGCGTACCTATCCGGTAGACATTCTCTAAGCCCGAACCTCACTCACATTAAGGCCTAAAGCGAGGTTTGCGGAAATGAACGCTGAGTAAAACTAGTTGGACTACGAGAGACCTACGCCCGGCGGCTGTGGTGCCTTTGCTCACCAGCGTGATCAGAGTTTTTTTACACACCCTGGGCTTTTTTGGCCTTAGTTACGAGAAGTGTTGGTGCGTGTCTAAGAGTTTATCCACCTGGCCTACTTTCTCTATGCCCGACCCCCTATCATGTTAAGACCTAGGAGCTAGGATTGCGAGAACAAGCTCTGAGTATAATTGGTCAAACTGTGAGAAACCTACGCCCCAGCGGCTATGGCGCCTTTGCTCACCAGCGTGATCAGAATTTGCTCACCCGCCCCTTGAGCTTTACGACCTTAATGACAAAAAAGGTTGTAATGCACTAACCTTTTCATACAAAAAAGGGAGAAGGGCTAAAAAGTTGTTTGGCTATAACAAAATTTAAGAGCTTGTCCATTTATTACAAGTTCACCGCCTAGCATATCTGCCTAACTAAATTCTTACACAGGATGTGTAGGGGACCGTGACGCCTAAGAGGGGGGGGGTTGAATTAGGCAACTTAAAATTCTAACTCTAAACTATGGCCTCTTTTGCTAACCTTAGCAAAACCTATGCAAAGAATAAGCTATCTAAATGTGCAACTATGATTTTGCTAACGTGTTGCTATCTCTACCGCAAAAGGAGTAATACAATCAATGTAAATGCGGAAGCTAAAGAGCAAGGTAGAGATATGCAAACTCCCATCGATGACTCTGGTATTTTTACCGAGGTATCGAGAAGCACGCAAGCTTCCCCCTAGTCCTCGTTGGAGCCCCTCGCAAGGGCCAAGCTCCTGGTCGGGTAACTCCGTGGATAGCCTTGGGCCTTCCTCACGTGCAAGTGGATCTCCGACATGCCTTCCAGCAAGCCTCTCCCGGATGCTCCCCACCGTCTTCACTATCAAGCTTTCGGCTGAAATGCCGCTGGCCTTGTTCCCTCCGGTACACGGTGGCGGCCACACCACAACCACGGTTGGTGTGATCTCGCAAGTCTACAAGACCCTCCGATGTACAACAATGGTGCACGCAAGCACTAAGTGATAAGAGGTATGCAAACCTCACTAAACACTGGGCCTAAACCTAGAGCAAGCGCATAAGCGGTGGTCTAATCAACCTAAGCACTTCGCAAAGCACCTACGCTAATCACCTAATGAATCACTAAGCACTATGCAAGTGGAGATCACTAAAATGGTGTATCAACACCCTTGATATGTTTCCTTAGCTCCACACCTCTAATTTGGCTGGTTGGGGGTTGTATTTATAAGCCCCACTGAGAAAGTAGCCGTTGGGATGAAATCCCGCTTTTCTGCTACTGACCGGACGCTTTGGTCGTCCTGATTGGACGTGTCCAGTCGTCTCGACCGTTAGAGCCACGATCAACTGATCGGACGCTGCCAGGGTCCGGTCACATGCCACCGGACGCGTTTGGTCGCAATTTCATCGCTCTAGAACCTTTATGTACTCGATCGGACATTGTTGTCCTGTGTCTGGTCGATTTTGCTGTTCAGTGTCCGGTCGCTGCTTCTACCGAGCCTCTTGATTGGAGCGTCCAGTCACTGTGCTACCAGTGTCCGGTCACCTCTATGAGCTCGTTTCTTTGTGATCTTGCATCCGGCTTGGTTCCTATCTTCGTGCTTGGACTTTGCTTGATATCTTGGATCTTCTCTTATGCTTCTAAGGTCTTGCTTAAGGTGTTGATCATTGGATCATACGTCGCCTTCGTCCAAGTCATGTCTTGCACCCTATTGAACTACAAAATAAACACTTGCAAATTCTTTAGTCCAATTTGGTTGTGTTGGTCATCAAACACCAAAATCCAAAGTAAATGGGCCTAGGGTCCATTTTCCTTATAGGATGTTCTCATCCTCTATCTCCGTAGATAAGTCCTATCTCAGTAGGGCAATACAAGTGACCGGATGGCTTAGCTGCTGCCGAGGGACGGGTAGGGAGCAGCAGGATGCCCCACATGGGTTATGCCGACCCTATTACGAATGACATACCCGGATTCCGCTTGAACATATTCAGTAAGAGCTCCCTGAACCCATCACTCGTGCCATTGAGGTAAGTCCTGTGCCAGTGGGCCACCCAAGTCGATCGAACAATTCAGGCCGCTACCGAGAGACAGGTCACCCTTACTTTATGCGCATTAATTTGGCTTTCGAGCCCCCGACCCCAGCAATGGTAAGAGGTTGGGTCTCACTCGGGGACTGGCAAGAGTGTCTATTCGGTAGACATTCTCAATGCCCGACCCCTTTCTCGTGCTAAAACCTAGAGGCAAGGTGTGCGGAAACAAACTCTGAGTAAAACTCGTCGGACCGCTAGTAACCTACGCCCTAGCGGCTATGGCATTTCTGCTCACCGGCGTGATCAGAGTTTTTGTCCCCGCACATCGAGCTTTCGCCTCCGCCTTCCCTAGAAGGATTTTGAGGGACCCACCGATGAAATTTCCATCGAGGAGAGGCCTACAGGTCGCCTAGGTTGATCGGACGGCTTGGGCCACTGTCGAGAGACGGGTACGGAGAAGTGGGATGCCCCATGTAGGTTATGTCGGCTCCATCACGAACGTCGGACCCATTCCCCACATGGACATATCCGGTAAGAGCTCGCCAAACCCATCACTCGAGCCATCGAGGTAACTTTACCGACCCCCACTTTTCTTTTCCATTGCTTGATCATTCATTCATCCATTCTCATACATGCATTCATACATACATTCATTCATTCATTCATCCATACATTCATCGCATACATCCAAGCATTGCATATGCAATTGCTACATCACAATGCTTCGCATCGCGTCACAAAGCGGTAGTCATCTCATTCGATATGAGCGGCGACCGACCGAGGTTCGAAGGTCGGCCCATGAAGGGCTCAAGGCTGCCTCACGTCAAACAAAGCCAGGGGAGAAAAACATAGATGAGCCCCAGCGGCCTTGCCCGACCCCGCTCAGAAGCGGATAGGGACATCTAGACCTTTCTCATTCGATCCTAACCTTGAGCCAAGCCCACAGAATCTCCATCGAGGAGAGGCCAGCGGGTGACCTGAGTCGCTCTCCAGAGTGACACGGGCATCTACCGGGAGGCGGGTTAAGGAGCAGTGGAATCCCACATGAGGGCTATGCTGACCCCATCAGCGAATGACGGACCTGGATTCCACTCGGACATGCCCGTTAGCGAGCTCGCTGAACACGACACTCGATCCATTAAGGCAAGTGTCGTTATCTCAGCCCCTTCGGTTGCGAAAACCACGGACGAGGTGACTCATGAAACATGACTGACCCCCACCAAGCCCCACAGGGCTCGAGGGCTCGAGCCGCTTGACTCGAACTAGGGAATCCACCTGACCAGGGTTTGAAGGCTGACCCACGAAGGGCTCGAGGCCGCCTCGCATCGAACAGAGCCAAGGGAGAAAACACAGATGAGCCCCTATGGCCTTTGCCCAACCCGCTCCAAAACAGACAGGGTCATCTCGACCTTCTCATTCGATCCTTACCTCGAGCCAAGCCCATAGAATCTCCATCGAGGAGAGGTTAGCGGGCCACCTGAGTCGCTCTTCGGAGCAACATAGGCATCTGCCGGGAGGCGAGTTAAGGAGCAGTGGAATACCACATGAGGGCTATGCCGACCCCATCATGAACGACGGACCTAGATTCCACTCGAACATGCCTGATAGCGAGCTCACCGAGCGCGTCACTCGAGCCATCAAGGCAAGCGATGTTAGCTCAACCCCTCTGGTTGTAGAAACCGCGGACGGGGTGACAATCACAAAGATGAGCCAACCCTTGACCGGACCCCTGCTATGCATAGGGGCTCAAGGAAAGTTGGACTTGTAAGAAGACCGAATGCGCGGTCGTAGAATGATGGCTTAGATCCCAGGGAGGGGGTACGCATGAAAACAAGAGATGCTTTCTCCTACTAGTTTCGCTATCCTCTTCTCGATCTTTTGTGACACCAGGCCCCAGTAACGGCAAGGGGTCGGGTCTCACTTGGGGGCTGATAAGGGTATACATACACCCTTTCTGAAATAGTCACCGCGCCCGACACCCTTCCTCACGTTAAACCTAGTAGCAAGGTCTACAGAAACGAATGGCTGAGCAAGGCTGGGCAGACTATGAGAAACCTACGCCCCAGCGGCTATGGCACACTTGCTTACCAGCATGATTAGAGTTTCCCTCCTATACCTCGAGCTCTACGGTCTTAACAAATGGAAGGGTCAGAACGCATGAACCCCTTTTCATACATAAAAAGGGAGGAAAAACAAATACGTTCGCACCAAAACAAAAGAACAGACTTAGTCAAACGAAACAAAATAACAAGTTTGTTTAAATGATACACAAGGATCAACACTTGTCCACTGATTACAAGAATGATCGACCGACCTATTGAACTAACTAACCCCTTCGAGGGAGAACTATGCCTTCGATCCTGTCCGCTAGGTCCTATGAAAGGGGAGCCGCCGCCGCTTCCATCTCCTCTAGCTCGTGGACTTCATAGTCAGGCGCGAAGCCATGACTCATCGTCTCTAGATTGATACTGTCCCCATAGTGAGAACGAGCAATCACGAATGATTGATTGACCCCAGCGCGAAGGGCATTCCTCTCGAGCTAGCACACCCACGCCATGATCTCGATGACACGGGCCACGAGCAAACTGGTCCCCTTCGACCGCACCATCTCAAGGTCGTCGCAGACCACTCTGAGGGTGGTGCTCAGGACACCAAGCTTGTCGCTCTCTGCATGAAGATTCCTCCTTGCCTCGGTGAGGTCCATGGCTAGCCCGGCAGAAATGCTCTTGGCCTCCAGCTTCTGAGTCATCATGTTTCCGTGCTTGGCCTAGAGGGAGCCGACCTTCTGCTGCGCGTCGTCGCGCTCTTGGCAGGCTTGGTCATGCTCTCGGAAGGCCTAGTCGCGCTCCTCGTGGGTCACGCCATGGTTTGGAGTAGCTCATCCTACTCCTTGCGTAGCCGAGCGACCGCCATGGCATCAAGGACCGCCTTCTTCTCTAGGGCCATGAGCTTCTCCTCGGCCCCTAGCTTGACCTCCCTTTCCTTGCAAGAAACCTACACCCCAACGGCTACAACACTCTTGCTTACCAGCGTGATCAGAGTTTCCCTCCTACACCTCGAGCTCTATGGTCTTAACAAACAGAAGGGTCAGAACGCATGAACCCCTTTTCACACATAAAAAGGGAGGAAAACCAAATCTGTTCGCACTAAAACAAAAGAATAGACTTGGTCAAACGAAACAAAATAACAAGTTTGTTTAAATGATACACAAGGGTTAGCACTTATCCACTGATTAAAAGAATGATCGACTGACCTATTGAACTAACTAATCCCTCCAGGGGAGAACTATGCCTTCAATCCTGTTTGCCAGGTCCTATGAAAGGGGAGCCACTGCCGCTTCCATAACCTCCAGCTCATGGACTTCATAGCTAGGCACGAAGCCATGGCTCATCTTCTCCAGATCGATGTTGTCCCCATAGTGAGAATGAGCAATCATGAAGGATTGGTTGACCCCGATGTGAAGGTCATTCCTCTTGAGCTGGCGCACCCGCACCGTGATCTCGATGGCATGGGCCATGAGCAAACTGGTCCCCTCTGATCGCACCACCTCAAGGTCATTGCATACCACTCTGAGGGTGGCGCTCAGGATACTGAGCTCATTGCTCTCCACCTGAAGATTCCTCCTCGCCTTGGCGAGGTCCATGGCCAGCCCAGTAGAAACGCTCTCAGCCTCTAGCTTCTGAGTCGTCGTGTTTCTAAGCTCAGCCTAGAGGGAGCTGACCTTCTGTTGTGCGTCATCGCGCTCTTGGCAAGCTTGGTCATGCTCTTGAAAGGCTTGGTCATGCTTCTCGTAGGTCACGCCATGCTCTGAGCGGAGCCTCTCCATGGTTTGGAGCAGCTCATCCCGCTCCTTGCGTAGCCGAGTGACCACCGTGGCATCCAAGCTCACCTTCTTCTCTAGGTCCGTGAGCTTCTCCTCGACCCCCTAGCTTCAGCTCCCTTTCCTCCTCAACCTTGGCTAGAAGGTCGAGGATCCACTGGCGGGTCTCGGTGTCCTTCTGGAGCAGCTCATCTAGCTCCTTCCTGACCTAGGTGGCCTCCTTGTCATCCTTCCATGATCTCGTCAACAGGGCCTCGAATGCTTTCTCGGCCTCATCAGCATCCCGATGGGCCTCGGCCATCCGCGATCGAAGACTGTCTGCTTCCTCAGCGAGGGGAGTAAGCTCGGCCACCCTCTACTAGGTGGCAACAAGCTGAGCGATCACCTCCCTGCATAGCCATGCCTCCTCGACAAGATGGTCCCAAGTTTCCTTCTGTTCACGAAGGAACCGAGACTTCCCCCGGCTATGAGCGATGAGGGACTAAAGGGAGACGATGGTCAAAATACAAAAAATATATAGAGAAAGAAAAGGAGACGATGGTCAAAATACAAAAAATATATAGAGAAAGAAAAGGTGAGAGGTAGGATCAAGCAAATACCTAGCCAGAGGGAATAACAACGTCGCATAAGGCACCCCTAGCATGGTCCAGGGCTTCCAGCACGGACATGATCCCCACGTCGAGGCTCTCCCGCTCCATGCTCTCGGTGGCATCATCGAGGGTGAAGAGCGTCGACATCGGATCCTGTGGATTCATCCACCAGAGTAGGGGCTCGCCCCGCATGGGCGAGTTGCTGCCTATCGACATCAGCGCCAGGGACGGCTCCTCGTTGGGTCCAAGCGCCACCGACCCTTCTTGCCACGACATCCTCGCTGGGACACTCCCTCCGGTGATGGAAGGGGTTAATGGTACATACACCGACCCCTCTCCCAGCACCGCGACGTCTACAGACCCCTCAGCCACCTCCCCCTCCATCCGACCCACGCCAGGCGCCGTCGCTTGGGCCACCGATGGCGCAGGGCGCGCCGGTGCCTCAGGCACCACCACGGTTTGCGTCCGGCTGTGTTCTGCCTGTCATAGCCACCTCCACCTCCACTTATGTCGGTGGGGGCCCGACTGGCTACGTCGCGCCCGCCATTATCAGTGCCATGAGCGCGGTTGACAGCCCCATCTGCCCTATCATCAGCAGCGGTATCGCCGCCATCGCTGGCCACTCTACAACCTCTAAAGGCGCCCCTTGAGCCCCCATGTCCGCTCGTCCCGCCGAGGGCACAAGCACCACCATGGGGAGCGCCTGTCTAGTTGGAGACGCAGTCGCACTGGTGCCGCTCCCACCCAAAATGGGCGCGGCGCTAGCTGGCGGCTGCCACCTCGCCTGAAGGGTGATGTTTTTCTTTGGCGCCAGCACCAAAGGATTCCGCTGCCTGCCGATGCTGTAAGGGACCAAAAACATAAGTCCCGATGAAATCCGACCAAAATAGGGAAAAACAGAGCAGCTGATAACTCACCTCCGTGCCGTCGGGCGACAGATACATTTGGGGAGCAAACCCCCGACCTTTGCTCTGCCTCATTGAGGCAAGGACGTTTTGAGCCTGCCCTCTGCTCCTAGGTAGAGGGGCTCGCTCCCCTTGACTCTTTGGGCACGACGGCAAAGCCACCCACCTCCACTGACATCTCAGGCATGGTAGTAGAGCCGCCCACTCCTGTTGACTCCTGAGGGAGGCCGACGGTACATCCCACCTCCGCCGGCTCCCCAGATATACCCTCCTCTTCGTGGAACAGGAAGGGTCCCAACTCCTGCAAGGACGGACCAATACCTATCAGGGCATCCTCATTCTCTAGGATGTCCCAATCGACATTATTGGCTACCTCATCATCGTTGTCAGTGTCCTCCCCTGTTCCCATGCCTGTAGCTTCCACTGCCTCTTCCTCTTCTTGTCCTCCTTCACCTTCCTTAGTCGCTCACCCTCAGTGCAATTCGCCGCCCTCACGGACAAATCCCTCGGCAATAGTGTCGGGCGATCCATGAAGATGAGGTCCCTCGGCTGGTCCCATCCCTGTCAAAGTTAGTATCAAGAGATTAGGAAATCTATTGAAGAGAAGCCATGAGAAAGGTAAACTTACAAAGACGACATGGCCTAGTTCCAGCCACATTGGAGGATGTCCCGACACCAGGTAGATGAAATCGAGGGGGCACCCACGTCAACCCACGAGAGCTCCATTACCTCCTTGATGCGTTGCATGATCTTGGAGTTGGGGAGTGCTCCCTTGGTGAGCACCGTTCCAACGAACGATGCCTCAGGCGCCATCGCGTACAGCAGGAGCGCGTGCGTCATCAACGGCACCACCCTCCTTGCATGGTTGGCCCCGATGATGCCCGACCGCTTCAAGCTGTTCTCCTTGAGGATGTGGATGGCGGCGATGTGGCCCCGGATCTTCTTGTCCTTCTCTGAGATACCCCACATCCTCCATGACTCTAGGGCCTCTTCGATCAGATGCCCGGTGAACTTCGGCTGAGGGGCGATGGCGTCGTTCTTGAGGTAGAACCACTGCGAGTGCCACCCCATGTTGGATGTTGATAGCCGCATCGATGGGTACTCACCGACCCAATTGTTTCGGAGCTAGATGCCGGTGCACCCCATCGGCATGTGCAGCTCCTGCCTGCCACTCTTCTCCCTCTTCTTCTAGAGGTTGATGGTGAAGAAGTACCTCCACAAATCGAAGTGGGGGTTGATCCCCAAGAACCCCTCACATAGGGTGATGAACACCGCCATGTGCTGGATCTCATTGGGATTGAGATGTCGCACTTTGATCTTGTAGTAGTGTAGCAGCCCCCAAAGAAATCTATGGGTGGGGCTCGCAAACCCATGCTCATGGAAGTGGGCGAACGACACCATATAGCCATCGAGGGGCAATGACACATCCTCCTCGCCGGGTAGCAGCCACTCCTTGGCCGTGGTCTGCATGTAGAGAAGACCGCGATGGACGAGGCCCTCCATGCATTGGAAGGTGATGTCAGAGCAGCACCATGGATCCATTAGAGATGGGGGCGGGTGGATGCGAGCTCGACGGCGGTGGGGATGCGGACATAAGAAACCTAAGTGATTGGCGGCGGCTGTCATGGATGCGAAGGCAAGGATGCAAGGTATGGAATTCGGGGGGTGAACCCTTTGGTTTTATAGGGACGACAGATGCAAGGAAACCAACCGCCTGCCTAGATCTCTGCACCTACCATGATCTACCACAACGTCCCATCGTGGGACGTGCGCATGCAATCTTTGTCTGTTCCCTCAAAAAACTCACTGGACGTTTTGCCTCTTCAGATAGGCCACGACTCATCACGAGTAAGAGGAATATGGATCTAAAAGCGCCTCTCGGCCCGACTAAGCCCAGGAGTTTGTAGGTCAGCCCATCGATGGGTTCAACAACCGCTCCAGGGGCTTTTAGGGTGAGAGGTGGAAAGGGATGGGCCCGCTAGCAGCCAGTACCTAGGCGCGCGAGCGTCGCGGGCATCCCGGCCCACGTTCGAGTCTTGGCCGGTTATGATCCATGGTTTCTTTTTTGAAGAAAGGTACTTAGCCCTCAAGACCGATTGAACGGACCCACAAACTATATGGATTCACCCCTAAGAATCTAGAGTTAGTCACCAAGTTGACCCAAGCCAGATCCTCGCGAACAGGATGCTAGGGGTCCCACTCAGACTAGCCTATTAATAGCTCACTGGGTGCCATGATTCGTCCTTAGAGGAAAATCGTGGCATGGCTTGACCCCTCCATTTTTATCAAAAAAATGCTTGAGGGAAGATAATCGCAAAGACGAACCGATCCTCAACTGGGCCCCTGCTATGGGAGGGGGCTCAAGGATAGGGAATCACCGCCCCCAGGTCACGCTGTGGGCAACAAAAGAAGGCCGAGGCCTTCAAAGTCCTCCCATTCGGAAAAGCCTCCGAAGGAGTATTCTACTCCACTATAGACTCGGGGGCTACTGTTGGAGACCAATACTAGGGTACCCAAAGAGGAGGAGCTAATAACCATCAACATTGATTCATCCAAGCAGTCAAGAGCGCGACTACAGCTCCAACTGACCCTAGGTGCGCAAGCTTCGCCTCGTCCGGCCTCTGAGGATGGGCTCCACCTCACCCAACACTGAGGACGCGGGCTTCACCTTGCCCGACCTCGGAGGGCAAGCTCTGCCTTGCCCGACCTCTAAGGATAGGCTCTAGCTCGCCTGGCCTCTGGGGGTGGGCTTCGCCTCGCTCGACCTCTAAGGGCGGGATCCACCTCGCTCGGCCTCTGGGGACAGGCTCCGCCTCACCCAACACCGAGGCCATGGGCTTTGTCTCGCCTAACCTCTGAGGGCGGGCTCCACCTCGCCCAACACCGAGGCCGTAGGCTCCGCCTCACCTGACACCAAGGCCACGGGCTCTGATTCGCCTAGCCTTTGAGGGCTGGCTCCACCTTGCTTGACTTCTAGGGGCAGGTTCCACCTCGCCCGACCTCTGAGGGCGGGCTTCACCTCTCTCGACACTGAGGCCACTGGCTCTGCCTCGCTCGACCTTTGAGGGTTGGCTCTGCCTCGCCCGGCCTCTGGGGGCGGGTTCTGCCTCGTCTGACCTCTGAGGGTGGGATCCGCCTCACCCAACACCAAGGCCATGGGCTCCGCCTCGCCCAACCCTTAGGTTTGCGCTTCAACTCACCTGACCTCTAAGGGTGGGCTCTGCCTCGCCTAACACCAAGGCCATAGGCTCCACCTTGCCCGACCTCTAAGGGCTGGCTCCACCTCGCTTGACCTCTAAGGATGAGCTCCGCCTTGCCTGACACCAAGGCCATGGGCTCTGCCTCACCCGATGTCTGAGGGCTGGCTCCGCCTCACCCAACACCGAGGCCACGGGCTCCGCCTCACTCGACATCAAGGCCATAGGCTCTGCCTCGCCCAACCTTTGAGGGCTAGCTCCACCTCCACCTCTACCGACCTCGAGGCTGGGGGATCCGTCTCGCTCGACAAAGACCCATACCGCCACCAATCACTCTAGGTCCAAGCGAATGGGCCTGGGTCAAAGCTATGACACTAGGGAGGTGACCAGCATGCCTCAATATAACTTGTGGCCATGACGGGCCATACCTGGGGATTCACATTAGGAATAGCATTGGGCGTACTGGTGTTGTTCTGCCTAACCCTCGTATGAGCACTAATAGGCACGCCAGTTCACCACGACGTCCGCTAGGATGAAGTGGAGCACCATGACCAGGAGACGATGCCTGTGCATGGCACCAATGATAGACAGGGCCATGATGTGGAGCTGTCCCTATTAACATCTACAGGGTCGGCGGGACCCACGTGAAGGAAAAGAAGGACCCGGTGATCCTAGAGGACTTCTTCTCCTTCTCATCCTCCTCTTTTCCCTCCACTGTAACCCATGCTTTCCATTGGCCTATAAAAGGGAAAGCAGGGCATCCCATAAAGGGCATCACAACACATCACATCAATTGGGACTCGAATCCATCAAACCTCGAACCGACCAGAACACACAAGAACATAGCCGGGAAGTGACCGAGCTCTAGGCACCCATTCATTCCTCTCACCAGAGACATGGGATTTGCCCCTGTTTGTAACCCCTACTATGAACTTTCAGTGCTAGTAATATGAGCAGCAATGATGAACTAGACATAGGGACATTCTGCCCGAACCAGTATAAACCTCGTGTCCTCTTAGCTCACCATCCGAGCCAGACGCGTAATATTAGAAATTTACTAGTCGGTGGCAACTCGAAACACCGATAGGGAGGTCATGGGTAGATCATTTATGCTAATAGCTTTGATGGTTTGGGCTATAATAGATAGTGATTAATGATCCATGGCTAAAAAAGAAGTGGTCTCATCTCAGATAGACTCTCTCATGGCCGTGAAACGGTGACAACTAAAGAGTTATTATATGAACCATGGATGACCTTTGTATAGTATTGATGTTTAGTGGATTTAAGCTTCAACGTCCACTTGCCAGCATGTTGCTTTTGTTTTGCGGCAAAGCTAACGCCGTGACGAAGTTAGATGATGAGCTCATTGATGAATATTTTATCATTGCATTTCAGTGAAGTCCCCATCATTTGTTTCAGTTGCAATATAGAACATACAAAGTGCCTAGTGCATGCAGCGCTGCTTCTAGATGAGTCATATGAAAAGACATTTGTAGTTAAGATTTCATTTCCATAGAGGGCTAAATTGAAGGACAGAGTTGTAAGTTTTCACTAATAGAAGAAAAGAAAGGTTCTTTGTTTGCTTGAGGTTTCTAGGAAGATCCAACATAAATCTGAATGCATCAATTGAAGGGCATCACATTTGTGCATTTTTTGTTGGTTTCAAGGGAGTGAGAACATATATTTAGCTAGCATGATGTGGTGTTTTGTTTGTTTATTATGTGATAACTTGATGACTTGGTTGCACTTTCTTGCATATTGATTGAACAAGTCACTGTGTGACAAACATCCAATCTATTAAAAAAAGGTTGTCACAAGATATATTGAATCCTTAAGGTACCGTGGTGGGAAGGCGACGTTGAGGATGTGTCGGCCGAAGGCCTGAGGTTCTGGCAAGTCGGGGCTCAGGCTCTGTTCCTCACCGCTGTCATAGCGTCCATCGCGATGAGGTGGTAGCCACGGCCGGCTTCCTCTCTCTTATCGCTTCGTCCACGCCAACAGGCATCCAGGGTGTTTTGTGCATCATGGTGGAGGCTGAGACGCTCATGCACCGGGGCCGCGGCGTCCCCCCTACTGCCACATGGCAAATGGTGGACAGACACATCCCTGACATGTCGTCTAGAGGGAGCATGCTGACTGGTGTTAAGCTCGCGTCGCTGAGACAGTGAGCTCTCCGCCTGCTGCACCATCGCTCGCTCGAGCACCATGAGGATCTCGTGATGGGCCCCATGATCATAGGGTGTTGTGGGCTCTGGGAGCCCTCGGAGCAAGGCCGCCACAGCAGCGATGTTCTTTTTTGTTCAGGCGAAGTGTGGGAGGGCTCCATCATCTTCGATGATCCTTCGGTTCACGTCGCGGGCCATGGCACGCGCACGCCAACTGTCTCCGCGGCGCTCGATCTCTTGCTCGAGCTCCATGCGCTCCTGCTCTAGCTACAGCCACGCATCCTCGAGTTCCTGTGTCGCGCCCTCAGCTGCTCCACCCATAGGTGAGGCAGGGCCCCTGCATCTCCCTCGACCTTGTCGTCGAGGTCATTTGGTGGGGTAGCCCCTCCCTCGTGGATGCTTTCGACGCATCCCTCGGGGGTACCTACCATAAAACATTATCACGAGGGGTGATGGCTCCCCTGCCGAAGTCAGAGTCAGAGAGCGACTCTGAATCTTCTGAGAGAAGGTTGTAGAAAGATTCTGCGATGTATTCGGTCATCCCCACGTACTCGTCGTTCGTAGGGGATGGGTGCATGCGCTGTGCCACAGGGTGGCCAACGGTCCCCGTAGCATTGCGCAGACCAAACAGGAACGCTACCGTGGCGCTCCGGATGAGGTATTCTAGGGAGAGCGGTTCCCCTCCGGTAAGTTGCGTCATGACGTTGGCAAAGAAGAAGGTGAGGCAGCGTAGGTCCTCCTAGGACGGTCGAGGTCCAAGGAAGGCGTCGAGCTAGCACTCTAGCCTCTCGTAATCGAAGCCAAGGAGCTAGTCGCTCCTGGGGGCACGGTCCTCCGGTGCGTGCAGCTACAGCTCCTCAAGCGCCTCGATGATCACGTCGAGGCTGGTGGAGTGGAGAGGCTAGACCGCAGTAAGGGCCTACGCCAACTCTCTCCCTATCGTGATGATGAAATCCAGGTTCTCGAAGCGCACGTGTGTGCCCAAGACCCAACGGACGCCGTGACTAGCCATCTGAGGCCTGATGTGGACGCCGAGATGCGCAAAAAGCCCCTACCTGGCATGCCAATTGTTAGTGTTTCGAATCACCGACTAGTAAATTTGTATCTGCGCGTCTGGCCTAGATGGTGTTCTTGGAGGACACAAGGATTTATGTTGATACCTTGTTTACATCAAACTCTCATAGTGTCATCTCCACTAGATGTGACAATGGCATATGTGCACAAAACATGATAGTTCACTTTCAAGATGGTGCTACATGACTTGGAGCTTATGCAAAGTCAGTGTCTCTTGCATGAAATTTCTGAAACTACATCAAGGGCATGATTGGTTCATTTCTTTACTGAACCTAGCTCACACGAGGGAGCTAGGACTCGCTTGGCTAGGCCCGTGGCATGCATGCGAGCAGTGATTGGTTGATCGGCTCCTTCCAACCAGGCTATGATGTTCGCATCCATTCTAAGACAAAAAATAGTTTGGCAATGATGTTCATATGTATATGGGCTATAAACGACTGCACTTGTAACACTATCTGATATTGCTCTCTATATAAAAGGTCACCCAATGCTAGGGGTCTAAGGTGTTTTCCTAATTTCTATATGGTATTGCAAGTCCGTGTTCCTTCTACTACCTTGCTTTAAACCCTAGGTGTGCTGCTGCCTCTTCCCTTTGCTTCATTTCTTGATGCTACCTCCACTCAATCCTTGGTCTGCATCTGATCATTCCCTCCATGATCCATACATTCTTCCCTCGTGCCGCCCCATTCCTTGTCCTTGCACTCCCCGTGCTGTGTTCCCCTCATGAACATCCACTTTCTTGATCGCCTATCCTCTCAACCATGTGATCACCTTCTCGTGTCTATTTTTGATTCCATGGTTAGACGACCACTTGATGCCAACCCTAGTGCTCATCTATGCGCGCCTATATTGCCAACACTGTGTATCTTCCCTCGCTAGACCATGCCTTATGATCCATTGTTGTGACCTCATCTGTGTGCATGTGATCTCCTGGTCATAAGAGGTCTTCTTCGCCAGGTATGTTCATTGCTATCTATGCGCTCATCAGCGGCAACATGGCATCCAAGATGGTTAGTGCCTTGCCATACTCCACCATGTCCATCAAATCCCATGTGCCTATTACCCTTGAACTGAAGAACCCAAACTGCACCAAGTGGTCCTCAATATTCTGTTCCATGTGTGGCAATCTTGGACTACTTAAGCATATTGACAGCACTGCGGCACCGGTGCCACCCAACCTAGATTGGGAGATGAACGATCACTACATATGGAGTAGGCTCTATGGCTCGGTTGCTGATGACATCCTTAATCTTGCTTTGTGGCATAATCAGTTCACTTGTGTTCTCTGGATGGCCATTGAGAACCTTTTTCAACAAACGAGGAGTTATAGGAGATTTTCTTGATTTGCAAATCTCACTCCATCACTCAAGGCGATATCCCTGTCTCTGAGTATTGACAACACATGAAGGTCCTCCTTGATTCTCTCCGGGACGTTGACCACACCGTGTCTAAGCCACAACTAGTTCTCAATCTTCTACGTGATCTCAATCTATGGTTATTGAACAAGATTGACATCATCACTAACATGAAACCGCTACTGACCATCGTTGTTTCTCATAACATGCTAGCTCTCAAGGAGCTTTGTTTATTTGCCCCACGAAGGCAAAGCCTCATGTAGCACTGCCCTTCTTTCTAGATGCTCATCCACCCTTGCATGCAGCTTGGTATGTCATTCTAGTTCAGCGCCAGCCCTACAATTTTAGCACCAACGACCAAGCCTACAACAAGGGTGTTTCAACCAAGGTCAACAACAACGTGCCACCCCTCATGTGCCTTGGTGGATTGGTTGGTGCCTGTCGTTTGCCTTTGGTGGATTAGCTAGTGAGTCTTTCCTATCAGGCCCATAGGTGTGCTATGGTCGTCCTTAGCATAGTCAGCCTAGCAGCTTTTTGCTTCGTCAGCCCGAGACTTCAACCTGACACCCCCTCTTCTAGGTTGTTGGCCCTATGCCCTAGTTTCACATGGTGATAGCTCTAAAAGGACTTGTTGATGGCTAGAGGGGACTGAGAATGGCCTATTTATAAATTTTTACAAAGGCAACAACACTAGGCTCAAGTATTAGAAACAAAGGAGGCCCTAATAATCAACTACAACAATCTCGTCTAGCAAGCCTGAGCAAGAGCATCCCACACAATTCTAGTGAGAAGAGTAAAGCAACTAGCGAGTACACTAGAACAAGGCAAGTACTCTAGCAACACAAAGTAAAGAGCAAGTGTAGATTGCACAAATCACAAGTAGAGGATGGCACAATATATGTCCCCAAGGTTCGGTGAATTCCCAGCCACCTACGCCCAGTGAGGCGTGTCCAACGGTTACCACTCCTCTACTAGGTCAACAATCCCTAAGATCGGGTCTAACATGAGTGCTAGTGTATGAGCCGTCATGATCATGAGGTACACCATAAGCCTCAAAATCCAACAGATTTGCTCTTCGTTTTGCTAACAGGGATGAGCACAAGAGTTCCTCACAATTGATATCCAGAGCACCTCACAATTACTAATTGAGTGCATCATGGATCTTCACCTACTCCAAGCCATCTAGGTGGCGATAACCACCAAGAGTAACAAGAATCCCACAACAACATGATCTTCTAGTGCCACTAGATCCAAACTCTCAATGCAAATGCACTAGATCCACTCCAATCACACCCAAATGCGATCTCAACTAAGCAAATATGAGTGGAGGTGTTTCCTGAGCTCCAATAGGTGTGGGTATTAGTTAGGATTGCCAAGAGAGCCCACTCATGAAACTAGTTGTTGCCAATGCAACTTGGGAGTGCCTCTCCCAACATAGGGGATCATGCACATCACCAAATGTGTGCCAGTGTCTAGTTTGGAGTGCCTAGACCTTCTACATGAGAGATCCTATGTTGTATAGTTTGGTTATACACCATCTTCTTCATTGGCTGTTTATGCCATAGGTTTGTACCACCTCCAAACTCTACCTACTTGATGGTACTACATGGTCGGTCTCACCACGTCTTCCTTATTCCAACAACTCCAACTTCATATCTATGTTTGTTAGATTTTGCTATAGTCTTTGCAGTCTTACACTTCACCGCAATTGAAATTTGAGTACCTGCTATTGACGAGACACCTTCCTTCTCTTGAGTAGGGTTCTTACTATAAATATCCCATGGTTGCACCATCCTTAGGATTTCCTACTGGTATCCTCCATTCATCCAAATACTTCTCATAATTACTTTCCCTTTGCAAGTAACTCACATGACTCTACTTTGGAGTGATAAGCCACGACCTTGGAGTTCTAGTGACCTCACAGATAATAGATTTTTCAATCCCAGGATATACTAAATTTTCGTTAGTTTGTAATGTGTTCTATTAAGCGTCCCAATGTAACCATCCCCACCTTAGGGATTGCATACTCCTTGCAATGGCTAAGTGAAGTGTCCCATTCGATGGGTGTGTTGTGGTGTAATGCATGGTAAGTTCTTGAAAGTGAGTAGCATGTTTGTTTTCCTCTATTTTTTATTTTTTCAGAAAGTCTCTATGAATTGTGCAAACACTAGCAATTCGTAGTCGACCAAAAAAGCAAATAAGTTGAGGGAAAACCTTTGTAATGGAAATATAATTAATAAAGACTACTATGTCCAGTGGTCCAGTAGTCATCGGCTATGCATAGAAGTGAGATATAACAGCAAAAGATGCCATTCTTGTCCCAATGCTTAAACGTTTCATCATCGAGTCAGATTCATGAATCTTTTCCAGGGATCGGACTAGATAGTGTCATCATCATTCATTAGGCATAAACATTCATCAATTAAAAGTTCAGTCGTCATCCGTACTTGCACAAACTAATTTTCTAGTATCTTCATTGATCCAAGGTGGAACTCAACTGATCTTTAGTATTATTTTTGTTCTTCAGTTTGCAATTTTCAAGTGCTTGACTGATTCTGTAGAGCCCAGGATTTGCCCTAAGGGCACTGCAAGGCCACTAATCTTTCTGAGTTCTGACCCTTGGTGTCCTCAAAACCTGAATCCTTCCAGACCATTTTGTGAGTTTCCATGTGCAAGTGCACAACCACGAAAGATATTGACAATGCATCAGAAACCATGACATGCTGCACAATGGGAATCATATTTGTCTCGCGTTAATTTTGTAGCTGGACGTACAAGTGGCCACTTTTATATGCAATCGGAAGGCGCAAGAGAGCAAACGAACGCACGGCTGTTCTTTAAACAATTGCTGTGTTTCTTGCATTACATTGGTCAAATTGATCTGAATATAGGCTGCTGGTAGCACCATATACGAATACGATCTAATGCTTATTTGTGGCTTTTTCTAGTCTAGCCACTATTATGTATATGTTTTTTTCATGGAACATAGACATTCGAAACACTTACCTCTATAAATACATGCACATACACCCTACTTACCCCTATAACAACTTCCATAGAAGACTGGACTAGTAGATTTTAAGTTGAGAAAATCATCTCGTACATGTCTTGTTCTATTTGTATAATTATGTCTTAAACTAGTAGATGCAAATTATATATGATTCATTATTGGGCGTGGCTAGCGCCTGGACATCTGGACAGACGCGAGCATCCGGACGCCCACGCAGCCCCAGCCCCGTCCGCCTCGCAACGCCCCGCACGCACACCCCGCTGCCCCTGTCCGCAACATCCTAGGTGCGCCACGCACCCCGACCGCTAGCCCCAGCGTGCACCATTCGCGCGCACCTGGCTCGTCGCGCCCTATCTCTCTCACTCGGGCCATGCCCCATGACTCTTTGAATATACATGTCAAACATGAAACACTTGCAATACGAAACACTTGATTACAACATACGTTTGAAGCATATGAGATATTTGAAACAGACACTTGAAACATATGTGTGAAATATATGCAACATCCAAATAAAACACTTGCAACTTGCAACATGAAAACACTTACTGCAACATAAGACTGAAACAACTGAAATCATCGGAACATATTCTTGCAACATGTGTGAAACATATGCAACATCCAAATAAAAAAACGCTTGCAAAAATACGTCTGAAATACAGATAAAACATTTGAACAAATGCTTGCAATATGCCTCTTAAACACTTGTAACATATGCAACATCCCGATCTACTTTTCCAATATCCACATGAAACACTTACAATATACCTATAAAACATCTGAAACACTTGAAAAATAGGCTTGCAACATGCGTTTTTCAGCCATCTTCCGTACGACGCAGCACAGGGTGGGGGTTCCAGCCAGACAATGTGCGAGGATGGTGGCGCAGCCAGGCAGCGGCCAGCTACAACTGCGCTTGGCTTGGGCCTGGCCAGCGATGGCCCCCTCTCCTGGCCGCCTGGCCTGGGCGCGGCGGAGGACAGAGCATAGCATGGTGCAGCAGGGGACGGAGGCGCCGCGGGAGACGGAGGCGCCGCGGGGGATGGAGGCGCCGGTGCACTAGAGTGGACCACGGCGCGGGATGGAGGCGCCGCTAGGGATGGCGGTGGCGGCGCGGCAGATTGGGGCTGGCGGCCACGCGCCGTGTGGTGCGGAGCGGGAGCAGCACGGGATGGGAGAGGATGCGGCACGGCCGCACTGAAGAAGGCCACAGCGAGCAGGGGCGGATCCAGAACGGGGCTACGCCCCGGGCTGAGCTGCTGATTCACGTTCAAAACAGTCTGATCTTGCTTCCTAGGCCTCCTTTTGTCTAATTAAGATCATAGTTTTTTAGGCTAAACACCACATATGTTAAAGGGGCTACATGGACTCGCCCCGGGCTGCAGCCCGGGCAGCCCGGGCCCTGGATCCGCCCCTGACGGCGAGCAACCTCGCGCTGCCTGTGGCGAGGTGCCTCGTGCTGGAGAAGGCTTGCAACATGCGTTTTTGAGCCATCTTCCGTACGACGCGAGCACAGGGTGGGGGTTCCGGCCAGACAACGGGCGAGGATTGTGGCGTGGCCTAGCAGCGACCAGCTACGCCTGCGCTTGGCTTGGGCCTGGCCAGCGATGGCCCCCTCTCCTAGCCGTCTGGCCTGGGCGCGGTGGAGGACAGAGCACAGCATGGTGCAGCAGGGGACGGAGGCACCGCGGGGGATGGGGGTGCCACGGGGGATGGAGGCGCCGGTGCGTCAGAGTGGGCTGCGGCGCGGGATGGAGGCGCCGCTGGGGACGGCGGTGGCGGCGCGGCAGATTGGGGCTGGCGGCCACGCGCCGTGCGGCGCGGAGTGGGGAATGGAGCGCAGAGCGGGAGCAGCACAGGATGGGAGCGGATGCGGCACGGCCGCACTGGAAAAGGCCACGGCGAGCAACCTCGCGCTGCCTGCAGCGAGGTGCCTGGCGCTGTTGAAGGGAGCTGTGCTGTCTTTTTTTTAGAAGCAAAAAGGATAAGGCGGAGTGCGGGAGGCGAAGTGTGGGCGCGCGGCGTCCGGACGGGCGGATGTCTGTGTCATATCATTATCGTTCATTATTAAGAGCTTGTTTGGACAGAAGGAAATTAATTTTAACCTCTGAACCAAATTCTAGAATTTCATAGGCCAACCCCACTCTTCCAAACCATATATGAATATTTTAATCCATGCAAAAATTAAATATTCTAGTTAGAGTTAGCAAATTGCATTTCCTGCACAAAAGAAGTCAGCAGAAAGAATGATAATTGTTTTTACATTTGATTAATATGCATACATTGTATTTTTCACTATATTATATATTCACAGGTTGTTAGAAATATAGATATGTATGATTAGAGATAAAGAGCTAGCGATGCTAACACGTCCTTTGCCGAGATGAGACATAGGTGATGCCGTCAATCTTGAGCGCAGTTAGCCATGCGTCTTGTCTTCCTCCCCCTGTTGTGTGAAGTAGAAACGCAAGATCGCTCTCTCGGAGTACTTGTGTCAAGCAAGTTGCTGTGAACATGAAGACACATGGCCTAGATGGCGCATAGGACACTGCTGCCACTGAGCATGGCTTGCCCTTAATTAGCTTCTCCTCTTCATGTGGAGTCATCCTTGACGTACGGTGTCCAGACGTCTAAGACTTGCCTCCTCGATGTAGCAAGCTTCTTGTATTATTTTACTATAATTTCCAATCTAGTCACAACCATGCATATTCTCTCCTAGATTTAGACCTTGTTTGGATGCACATGTATTCATCTCAATCCACACGTGTCAAAATGGATTAGAGTGTAATTGAACTAAATTACATTTCATTCATCTCCAACACATGTAAATTGAGGTGGATACACATGCATCCGAACAAGGCCAGTTTTCTTCCAGTCCAGGGCTTGGAGTGTGAGAGCGGCGGCATATGTAGGTCGACATATACATGTCGAAGGTGTTGCATTGGTGTATATGTACGTGCCTGTACCTCGTCGTCAGTCCTAACCTTCTGGCCTGTCATTGCCACACGATCTCATGCACGAAACACGATTAATTACATGATGATCGCTGCTGATTCAACATCAACAGACATTAACAATGCCACTTGACGGTTGACAAGCTCATGTTCCCCTGTTCCTTCCTTTTATTTGAAGAAGAAGCGGCCGGCCGACTACCTAACTGCCAAAAACGATTTGCACGTTCCTCCAATCGAACTCAATGTAAGTCCATGCATGCATCACGACATGATGCAGCCCATGGCCTTTCTTTGCTTTAAAAATCGCATGACATGTCGGTATATGCATGGCCCCTTTGAATCGTAGGAGAAACAAAGAAAAAAAGTAGGATTCTCATTCCTACCGATTGAGTTATTATGGGCTGTACTGGAGTGGAACTCAAACTAAATTCCACCTCAATCTATCTGAACACATGTGGATTAAAGTGAATCCAACAACATCCAAACAAGGCCTATAGTGTTTTTTCATTCATAGGAATCTTTTGCTGGAAAAACATAGGAAACTTTCATTTATATTTGATTTCACCAAAAACCATGGGAAAAAACATCCACTCAAACCTAACTTTTTTTTGTTTTCTGTGTTTTTCTTGTGGATGATCCAAACACATATTCCTAACTAAAATATTTTTCTGTTTTATATTTGCATTCTTGTCCCATTCTTAGTTTTTCTTTCTGTCTTTATATTCTTATTTTTTCTGTCTAAAGTTGCAACACTTATTAGCTCAAGATTAATGGAATCTTGGTCGTTGAGCAAGAATATATTTAACTAAAGTCGTGACACTTTTAGTTAATGTTGGGACCGGCTGAGTTGAGCACTTGACCTAGTTTTATTTGGTCAGCGAGCACTGATGTTGAATTTGATAGTCCATATGAGGTATATTCTATAACTGCCCCAGCTGGAACGGTTTGCTCCATTATACACTTGTTTACGCCAATGCATGCCTTCTATCCTAAATCAAATGCAAGGGCAATGGACAGTTTGCAGTTGAGTTCTGTGATTAACTCACGCGTGCAGAAAGTGAAGCAAACCAAGCAGTGGGAACCTAATTTAGGCCTTGTTTGACTGCACTTTAATCCATCACAATCCACATGTACTGTATATACTAGCCCATCGAACCATGGGACTACATGGGCTAGTGATATTTAAAAAGGAAATATGGATAATAGAACTCTAGGAAATTCCTATGACATTGGATTTATAGGTGACAAGTGTACTTACGTTGACCAGCATGTTCCCTTACTAGTTACTACACATTCTTCCATTGAATCAATGATTTTTTTCGTTGGCAAAACATGCAAACATTGAAAGAATAATTACCCAAAAATGTGAACACCTGTACTTAGTTGGAGACTCGATCATACTTGATGGGAAGGTTCAAGTTGAGCCACACTCAGAGACTTACACAAAATTATATTAATAGCTTTCTTCCTTTTTCCTTGTTTTTGTTGGGCATCCTTATCTTGATCTCAAGCTCCTCACATCATTAAGAACTTTCTTTGTTTTTCTTATTTTGGTGGGCATCCGTGGTACGATATATCCTTTTTTTTATCTTGACCTCAAACTCGTCACATAATTCAGAGAGGGGACATTGGATTGGTCATATTTCCTTATAGATAAACTTCAACATTGTCCATATAAAGATGTTCCCTTCCACGTGCTATGATATATTCCATCCATAGTGAAATATAAGGTACGTATTTAAACGATTTTCAGATAAAATAAAGAGCCTAACAAAATATCACTTTGCCCCTCACTAATTAGCAGAGGGAGTAGTTAGTTATTACTTTCCTTTGTTTCTGGTCAATTGTTTTGAGTGACGTCAAGTTTAAAAGGAACGACCTTTTCTGTTGGGAAAACGTTTCCCACCAGGGTGAGACCAAAGGGGCCTTCACCGAGGCGAAGGTTAATGCTCAAGCAAGAGAACAAAGGTGGGACCAGGGTGTAATTAGGGTTTCATTTACTCATAAACCTCTCTCTCTTTACATGGGGTCTGCTTCCCCCTTTTATAGCTCACTGTACACATGGGTTGCAACTTTAAAATTCTGCCCTAAGAGAGCTAAGGCATATTCCAAGAATATGCCCGTACACGTATTTTGTCCCCGGGTCATCGTGGGTCTTCTCCTTCTCCACCGCCTTACTTCATGGGCCTTAGCAATAAGCCTGGTGGAGGCCCATTACATCCACATCACGCGCCTTCCCTGTCGAGCTGGTCACGCGACAGTCGAAGGCCCGGTCTCCGCCAACCCTTTTGGTCTTCCCGGGCTGAGACTCTCCGCGAGCCTTCACCTTGATCTCCCACAGTCCGCCGGGAGGTGGAGCATCAGCCTTCGCGAATGGTCCCCCACCACCCGAAAGCCTTCGCATAATCGTGGAGGTATGGTCGAAAGACTACCCGTTCGGCTTACCCTATATTCGGCTTGTTCGGCTTCTTTTTTCAGCTGGAACAGTATTTTTCTCTCATAACAATTCAGCCAAAATAGTGTTTTCAGCCAAAATCCTGCTCAAGAACAAGATGTGAGAGTGAAGACCTCAATATAATGTAATGTAGATAACACAAGGGTTATAGACAAGGATGGGTTTGTCTTTGCAACCAAGATATCTGTGTCCTAACAATTTCTTTGCCACAAAGACAAATGAGAGAGAGGATTGAGGTTGCAGAATACGTCGATACATTTGGTACGTATTTTGAACTTTGGATCCTTTATATTTTAGGACGGAGGCAGTACGTGGCTTTCTTGTATAAATACATTATTAGTTGTAGTCCACTAAGTCTATACTAACTATTAATTGAACTTAATTTCTTTCCTTTCTTCGTTTTTTAGACTGCAATGCTTGATTCTGCCGGGCTTCGATCTAGATGGGTTGCATGCATGGTCTTGCAGCGAATATATCTCATGAAACTAACGCGTGGGCAACACATGACATGCATTCAAGGCGCATAATGTTAAGATGCCATCCTGTCCTCTTTCATATATACTACATAATTAGTTGAAGGGATTCGTAGTGTGCGGCGTGTCCTCTTTCGGGTATCGAGAGACCTCACCAGTGTCTTGCGTATCGCGCTCTAGCGAGGCTCCTTCGGTGATGTATCTTATGTATCACGCTCATTGCCAGAGGCACATGGTGACGTGTTTGTGTGCGAACAAATATGAAAGTCCTCTCCACTTCCTCAAATCTAGTGCGAGGTGGAGAAAGGAAGCCTACATGCACGTGCTCGTCTCGCCTCCGCTTGTCGGGCCAGGCTGGACAAAGGGCACCTGCACGAATGGTCTACTGAAATCTGGCCTTTAAGTCTGCAGATAGAAGTCTTAAACCGCCTCGTCTTGTGGGGGCGCCGTCTCTTTTTGCTGATTTATTTTTTTGATTTCATGGCCTTTAAGTTTGCATATAGAAATCTTAAACGGTTTAGATCACAATCGCAAGACGAGATTTTGTTGGACAGGCCAATATAAACAGCCTATCGACTAATGCCAAAACACATCTAATCGAGCAAGGGTTTTGCCTCTTCTCGCCACTGCGCCGCCGCCGTAGCCTCTCCATCCCGAGCACCTACGTGCACCGACGATCGGGAGAGCAGATCTCTGGAACCCTTGTCCTTCCAATCGTGCACCAGGAAAGGACGAATAAGGTTTTGGGAAGTGCTCTTCGTGCGATTGCTCCCAACCTCCATGACGGGCCGTATTCCATCCAAGTCAGGCGGCGCTACGTCCCGTCGTATTCATCGTTAGCTACTCCGAGTTGTTCCTCCACCGCTCATCGATGGCTTCGTACCACCACCAGCAACAGCATCTCCACAACCAGCACCGCCGTCTCCCTCTGCAGACAAAAGATACACTCCCTGATCCAATCTGTTGTTATATTATGCCTGTTGTCTTGATCATGATGCTGTTCTACGTTGTTGTTCATGTTGTTCAATATAACTAGTATGTTAGGGCAGCTCATACTAATATCTGAGATCGTCATGATTTATGTTCTGACTTTAATGTGGAAATTGCCTAATTACTGAGCACATCATCCAACCGCCAATAACTTATCAAAACAAGATAGAGCAAGGCACATTTCGACTTGTTCTCTCACCACTGCTGCATAGTGCTGAATTATTTACGTAGTACGTCCTGCGCAATGCCTATGTGCGCCTAATGCTAGCTATAGTACCTCTTGCAGAGCTAACTGGCTGTCACCTGCAGCTGCAGGGCTAAATGACCAGTACGGTTCCATGCCAGCTTCCACCACCACCAGCACCCTATCATAGTTCAACATGGCCATAAAAAACTCAAACGCTTGGATTATAAATGCACGTAGGTGCCGGCTGCTCTAGTTCATCCTCTGCACATTCCACTAGCGAGTAGCGACTGCAGAAGATAGCAACACACAGCTCATCAGCCATGAAGCTCGTGCTGTGCTTCTGCATCTGCGTCGTTCTCGTCATCGCCTCATCGCCAGTCCAGCTCTCAGATAGCAGCCCGCCGCTGGGGCGACGCTGGCTGCGAGACGAAGTTATCATTGCCAACGGCCCAGAAGGGAACACGACGACCTCTGCCTCTGTGTGGTCGGAGGAGGCGCCGGGGATACCGTACGACGGGTCGAAGAGGCTCAGCCCCGGTGGTCCCAACCCGCAGCATCACTAATCGTCGTCTGATCTTGTTAACAAGTGCCACTACCGCCATCTTGCTACGGGAATTCTCAGTCCTAATTTCTAACAGTGGCAAAATGCCGGTCCAGAGGTCCATTTCGTGTCTGTGCTATACTTGGGTTGTGATCATATTTTTTTTCTGTCCTTTCTTTATATTCGGATGTCGATTTGTGCTTGGTCAAGGCCGTTTGATCAAGGAGTAACGCACATCAACTTATTGCCGCGGTATTTCTGAATGTTTGCAAGTCATGTGAGTGATAATAAGGAAATGCTGTCATTCAACTAAACTAAAGAGTCATTGCAGCGGTGCAGCCCTTCAAATTATCTTTTAACTTTTATTTTTGATATCAGTGTTTCCTGCTCTGCTAATATATAGTCGCCTTCAATTCTCTCTTAGTTTAAACACTTTCAAATGTATAAGTGATGCTTACGTTTACTTGATGGAGAGATCATGCGAATGTTTGGACTTTGGACCACCGATTCTGCATCCTTTGTTATGGCCTTGGGAGTATCTAATTTTTTTCGAAAGGCGGCAAAAGTTTTGCCGGATTTTTATTAGACGGGATGGGAGTATATCTAATTCTAATGTATGTTGCTGGTAAAGAAAAAAGGGCATATCCAACAGGAACACTTCTGAGAAATAGAATCAAAATGAATTATACTGCAACTGAACCAAAAATACTCCATCTCAGAGCACACAAAAGTGCTTAATTAGCAATTCCTTGGTTCTTCTGCTACAGGCAAGCTAAGCATTGTGAGAAGCAATACTCACAATTATTTGGCTGTAAAATTGGTGCATATCCCTTTCGTTACCTAGGTCTACCGATGCTATAGGATACTTAATAACAATGACTAAAAAGGAATTGAAGAAAGAATTGAAAACTAATTGTCCAGTTGGAAAGGAAAAATGCTTTCTTTAGGAGGGAGACTAGAGCGTTGATTAACTCGGTTCTGTCTAGTTTAACTTTGTTTATGTTGTCTTTTTTTTGAGATGCCTAGAGGTGTTCTCAAGAAAATTGATTACTATAGATCAAGGTTCTTCTGACAGTATGATCAACATAAAAAGAAATATAGGTTGACATAATGGTCTATTATTTTCCAACACAAAGAACAGGGAGGCCTAGGCATACAAAACCTTGATTTACAAACAAGTGTTTATTAAGTAAATGGTAATTTAAACTTTGTAATGAAGATGATTTGTTGCAACATATGCTAAGGAAAAATACTTCAAAGACAAGACTCTAATCTGTCAATGATGGGACGACACAATGCTGGCATGGTTGTGATGGATGCAGTTACCTAAAGACCGTCCAGTTGAATTGTAGTTTTCTTTTCTAGCATGATCTGTGTTGTGCTTGTTCTCGTTTTTCTTAATATAGTTCAGATAAAAGATGCCCTAGGGCATCTTTTTTTGTAGAAAAACATCCCTGTTAGAGATAGAACTCGGAAGATAGCTCATCCGAGCATGCTCTAAATACATTACATCAAAGTTTATGTTGCTATTTTTTATTTTGATAGTTTGTTTAGACTTCATTTAGAATTTCGCTCAAATCTCTAAATCCTCTGGGACGTCACTGGCCTCCATGGAAACTAAATCAGGCACTACATGCAACTATTAATTGCAATCGTTGTGCCGTTCATGTCTGTCGGTTTTTTTCCCTTGGAAACTTGTCACAAACAGTGAAGTATCCTGATGTGCGATCAGCTCATTTCATCAGTTAGTGGTACTTTGCAACGGATTGGAATTATCCAATCAGAAAGGGGCCGGATCAGTCAGGCCTTTCGTATTCATAATTCCTACTCCCTCCGTTCTAAATTATAAGTCGTTTTGACTTTTTAGATATATATCTATTTTGCTATATATCTAGATAAATAATATGTCTAGATACATAACTAAATAGATGAACAAAAAATATCAACGCGACATAATTTGGAACGGAGAGAGTAATAACAAAGCCCATAGAGGCATCTATGTTGATCCACTCAGCCGTGGCAGTGAAACAGAGAGCGTTCTGGCCCGGCGTCTTCAGGCAATGTGGGTAGAACACGGGCCTCAGCCCACCACGGAGACAAAACAAAGGCAACGGGAAGAGACAGGAAAACCAGATAGGAACAGTGGGCCAATATGGATTTGCTGCAGAAAAAAAGTGGCTTTTTCGAAACAGAAATCTGAACAAAATTCAGATTAAGTGATTTTTATGCATAAATCTATATTTTTATGAAAAGCAGTCTACTCATACAGAAAAGTAATATGAAGTAACATGAATGCATCAAACACGTAGATATCCTATGATTGAGTCATCATTTACTTAGAAAACGAAGTTTTCTCGTTTTAGAAAAATATGAAATTATCTAAAGAAGTTTAAGGCATTATAATTAAACTGCAAAAAAAACTGATTTTTAGGGTGTTACGTGTTACCATTTGATGTTACTTTCAAACTTAATTGAATCATAAACAAACATGATCAGAAAATAATGTTTAGAAATTGAACATAAAATGACTACTTCGTGACAATTTAATGGCATTTCTATCACCTTTTGTCACTATGCTATAGTGCTAAGAGCATCTCCAACAGTGATCCTAAACATGATTTCTATTCTATTTTTTGGTGCCAGAGCAAAAAAAAAAAAAACTTTATGCAACAGGGTCCAACTCAACTTCCTACTTTATGGAGGCTTTCAAATCTCCCCTCTCAACTCTATCTCTCAAGGGTGTGCAGGGGCACACCTACTTACTTCTTTCCAAGAAAACATTTTTCCGCACCAACTCACTTCCTCGTGTCTTTTTTGTCCCGACTCTCTCTGACAAACCGTCATCCTATTCCCCTCCCTCGACGTGGCTCCCCGGCTGAAAGACCCTAGTTTAGTTTTGGTAACAATTGAGGGACAACTACTGAAATAATTCCTTACTTGAGTTGATATATAAGCTAGGTTAGTCCACAAGATGGTGTTGAGCAAGGCTAGTGACGGACCAAGATCCTAAGGGTTCCCTATAGGGCTGACTACCAGGCAAGGAGATGGGCTAGTCTGCGGCCTGCCAGGAAGGCGCGGGACAAGGTGGCGTGACTTCCAGAGCATAGCAGACTGACCTAGTCAGACATAGGAAAGTCTATCTTTCTAAAAGGACTAAAACTCTTCTGACTAGGACTAGAATCATGCACCTACCCTTTAGACTATATAAAGAGAGGCAGGGCCACCCCCTTGTAAAAATTCATACAACACAATCCAACGCAAGGCAACACGCCACAAAGGACGTAGGGTATTGCGCTATTCAATGTCCTGAGCATGTCTAAATTGTTGTCTCACGTTAACCATCGAGTTTAGTTTACGCCGAAGCCCAGCCAATCGTTGCTCCAGGTAACCCTGTAGCAAGGTTGTCGGTAATCATACACACCAACAGCTAAGAGCATGGTGGAGATGGTGATGATACAAGATGCAAGTGCTCAACATGGATAAGAGAAGGAGGTTGAGATATATAATGGAAGTGGAGACAAGCTAGAAGGCAAAGGTATAACCTATACGGGTTTGTTTCACCGACCACGATGTAGTAAACAAGTGCATGGCCAGGTTTAGGATAGATAGACATACTATTAAGAGGGGATTTCTTAAGATAATATGTTGTCTAGTGCCACTAGGTGAGGACTAATAGTGCATATGTGTTAGACCAAGTGACATGGTGAGGAAGCAAGTGAAAACCTTTGAAAAATGTGTTGAAAATGTTAACTCAGTGCTAAAGGTGTTACTGTCCCGTGGGACACTCTTTGGAGCTAGCACATTTGAAAAAGGTTTGAGAGGGGGGCTTGGTGAGGTGGTTGAGCATTCATCGAATAAGTCTGGTGGTCACCGAAGAAGGACCATCGGATCTTAGGCGCCTCTGCTGCCACAGTTCGATCATTGCTCTATTTCATTGGCTTGTTGGCCATAAGAAAAGTCTGGTGTTCTAGTGGTTTAGGCACCAGAGCTTAGGCTCCTAGGGTGATAATAGTAGGTTTTACTATTTCATCTCAAGGGAGGACCTATTTTTGTGGTGCCACCGTCGAGAAGGGCATGGGAGAATAGCTAGACACGTGGTGACATTTTGTAGGTTTCAGAAGTGCACGGGAGATTCAAAGGCGTCAGCGAAAACTCCAATGGGATCACCAGGGAATCAGATGGCCTTAAAAAGTTTCTGGACAATATGTTATGCATCAAGAAACTCCAGTACAAGCATCGAGAGTTCACCGGAGGGTGGATCCAGAGAGTGTGTTTTATTTGAAAACTTGGTGCTGAGAGGCACTAGAAAAGGCGGTGTTGCTAGTTGAGTAGCATCAAAGTTTAGGCTATGGCAATGGCTAATTTCTAAGTTTAAAAGTAGCCAATAACTAGCCGTTGAGAAACCTCCGATGATACTCTCCAATGGTCACTGGAGTTTTTTTGGTGGATACGCAGAAGGTGTATTTAAGTGAGAAACAACTAGTTTTGTGTGTGAGGTTATAAATAGGTGGTGTACCTGAGCATTTACCACTCTTTGACCCTATCGACGAAATATGGTCGACAGTCTACCGAGGGATATGCCCACGGTAGTAGATGAATTGGTGGAGGTGTGCGTAATAGGAGCCGGATGGTGACACAAGTGCTGAGACAAGCGATAGATAGGTTCAGGCTGTCTGATCGACATAATAGCCTACATCATGTGCCTTTGGTGGATTGTATTGAATATGAGATGCATTCGAGGGGGTCCCTACCCACCTTATATAGTCTGGAGGGTAGGGTTATAGGTCAGTTTAGGTCTAGATCTATTCGGCTATATGGTAAGTATTTACAAGGAATACGATATCTATCATATCCGAACTGATCTTCCTTTATCGCCAATATGTCTTATGATTGTCGTGCGGTGCACGCCGACCAGAGCCGAGCACCATAGGCCTTGATCTTATGGGCTGGACCTCCCCTGGTGGTACGGCCCATGTCCATTGCCGTGGGTACCTGGGGTTATACCCCCCACAGCTAGTTCCCGAGCGCCTTGTATCCGCTGAGCAACGCCGTGTTGAGCAGGTCCGAGCAGTTTAACTTAGAGTGAGACAGTTAATCTGGCAATCCGACCAGTTTAACTGGTAATCTAATCAACAAAATGAAGTGTCGACTAGTTTGACTGGTAATCCGACCAGTTTAACTGGTAATCTGATCAACAAAATGAAGTGCCGACCAGTTTAACTGGTCAACAGGCCTCGAACATACTCAAGTAAGGCTTGCCAGAAGGATGTAAGAAGCTCAAGTTTAATGTTTAAAAAATTCTCCACCTTAGGTGAAGTGTACACACTTAGGCTTCGTTGGCGAAGTCAGATGATCATCATCCATGACTTAGTCAAAGAGGATGTTAGTATTGATACATGCGCCGCAAGGTGCAATGTATACATTGTAGTCCCCGAGCCTGACAGTAGGTGAAGAATACACTTGGTGTTAGGATCAAAGAAGTGCATCGATCAGTTAATCAGAATAACTGAGTCCTAGCTTAGCCGAGCACACAGCCAGTCCCTAGCTTAGCTAAAGATCAGTAAGAGGAAAAACAGTACACTCACTGCTAGGTGAAGTGTACACACTTAGTCCCCAAGACTGCTGTAAGATAGAGCAGCATCTTATAGCAGGATCAAAGAAACAAGTGAAAAGGATGAAATCCCCGTGCTTAGCACTAGACATTGGAGTAAAATTTGAAGAGTGCTGAGCACTTAAAAATGGAGAAAAATAGAGAGTGCTTAGCACTTTACTGTTGGAGAAAATTGCAGAGTGCTTAGCACTTAAACCATGGAGAAAATAGAGAGTGCTTAGCACTATACCGTAGAGAAATTGGAGAGTGCTTAGCACTTGACCGTGGTGAAATTTGGAGAGTGCTTAGCACTTGACCATGGCGAAATTTGGAGAGTGCTTAGCACTTGACCATAGGTGGTGTCTTCTTCACTTAGTCAAAACAACCAATTCCCTGCTTAGCCGAGCACACAGCTAGTCCCCAGCTTAGCTGAAAAACCAGTAAGAAGAAAAAACAGTACATTCACCGCAAGGTGAAGTGTACACACGTAGTCCCTGAGCCTGCTATAAGATAGAGAAACATCTTGTAGCAGGATAAAAGATTAAGTGTAAAGGACGAAGTCCCCGTACTTAGCAATGGGCATATGAAGTGAAACTTGATAATATCGAGCAGTAAAATGTGGAGAAAATGGAAAGTGCTTAGCACTGGATTGCTGCGATAGATATACTTATCAAAGCCCCTGACGTGCCGCCTAGGATCAGCACCCTAATCAAGTTAAGCCTCCACTCACATTTCATTAGTTGAGATTACATTCGGGGTGAGATAATTGGAGAGTGCATTTTGCATTAAGAGTTTGCATCTAGTGGCACTAATAACTTATTGAGGCTATGGATTTTATGTTACTCTTGGTGGTTGTTGCCACCTACACATCTTGGAGTAGTAGACACCATTGAGCACTACAAGGAGATTGTGCGGGGGCTCTGCTGGTGCAATTGTAACGGGCTCTTGTGCTCATCCCCGGGGGACATCGTGAAGAGAAACTCAGCTCTATTGGAATCAAATCTTATGGAGTGCCTTGTTGCTCAGTTGGCTCATAGGTAAGCGTTCACATCGGAGCCAAGCTTGAGGGTAGTTGCGCTTGAGGAGGAACGATGATCCCTAGGCTCCCCTCAACAGGTAGTAGGTTACTGGCAAGCAACCAAACCTCAGGACAAAAAAAATTGTGCCATCTTGTATCCCTTGTGGTTTGCCCCTACAACACATGCTTATTACATTGTGCATTCCTTTGCTTGTCTAGTCACTAGAGGAATCGAGTAGCTCTTGTACTTAATTCAAGTAGATTGTTTGTTATAGTTATGAATTGTTTCTTACTTTCCTAACTAGAATTGTGTAGGTGTCTTTGAGCTTGGGTTTTTTAGTTGGTCTAGTTGCTTCCTAGTTGTAGTCTTGTGTAGGGCTTGCTAGCTTAGGTGCAAGTAGTGCTTAATAGAGCTCACATTTGCTACTAATACTTGTACCAAGTTTTGCTTAATAGTCTTGTGTAGATTTTTTTAATAGGCAATTCACCCCACTCTAGCCACCAACTGATCATTTCACCGGCGAAGCCCCTCGGCTGATCATGGCTCGGTGGTGAAGCCCCTAGACCCGATGGGGCTCCCCTCCCAACAAAGCACTCTCCCCCGTGCCAGCTCCAGTGCTTGTCCACTCCTCTCCCGTGTCCATATAGGCAATAGCTCAGTCGATTAGAATGATATCTGGACGAATGATGAGTGGGTCATATATGCCAGTGTCTAGTGGAATGGATTTAGAGGTTCAAGTTCTTGTCTTGTTTAGGTCAGTACCAACCATATCCATCTCCGTTGCCATCACCACCAACATATACATCTCCACTACACCTTATTATATGTCTCTGTTGCAATCAATACTATCATATATGTCTTGATTGTACTCTATCCATCCCCACTACTTGAACAACCACGGAAAAATCTGTTTTGGTCACACAAAGAAAAATCCGAGTTACTAGTTCTATTTTTTACCCCATGAAAAAAGAAGTATATATTGTAAGTTGCTTTTCTGAAAACTATGTTGTCAAGCTTCAGCTTTGTGCTAGTTGTGCAAAAGTAAAAAAGAAGAGGACAAAAAACATAGAAAAAAGAAGAGATAAGAAAAACAAGGTGATAGCTGATGTTCTCGTGCCTTTTTCCCGTTGTACCATGACTTCATTTATGTCCAATTTGCATCCTTGGCATGGTCTAGCTTAGGACCAGCATGGTACCACTGTTGAAAAAGATTTCTCTGCTCACTTTTCTTAGTAATATGGTGCTAGTACTTGTGCATTATTTTTAGCTCTCCTACAACTCCACATATCCAACTTGTTTTATAGATTCAATTTTCTAAAAAAACTATTACAATAATACTCAGGAACATAAACGCCTCTAAGAGCAACTCCTTTTGTAAAATTGGATCGCTAAAGCAATGATTTAGCTATTCTCTAAAATAGAAACTCCCTTCCAAAAAATAGATAACACCAAGAGCCTTTCTAAAATAGATAACTCCATGCTATATTTAGCTGGCAGGGGGCCATGCGGCGGTGCTCCACGCACGCGGAAAGAGCCAAGCGCGCGCAGGGAAGCCGATGGCGAGCCGCGATGGCATGCATATTTAGCTAGCGGATCAACACCGGATAGAAGAGCTGATGGAGGACTGTTTTCTCTGAAAATATTGAAATATAGACTACATAGCACATATAGCTTCTCTCTTGAAGATGCTCTAAATTGTTTTTCATGTCTTCCCATGATAGAGGGGCTTTACCAAATCTACAAACATGTTTCCATTATGTTAAAGCACATTTAATAAAAAAAAATAGAAGCAACTCTATCCTTTTGTTTTTTAGATGTATCATACTTTTAAATTCACTGATTGCTCCTATTATTCAATACATGCATAATGATCAAAACGTCAAATAATTTGGAATGGTCGTATATCTCAACAAACAGTGAGGTACGCATTGGAAGTATCCAATCAGATAGAGATCGAATCAATTTGGCCTTTGGTATATTATTCATAAGTCCCACCAGGAGGGCAAAAGGCCATTTATGTTGATCCACACTGCCGCATCGACAGCATCTCGGCCTGGATAGGCTCAAGATAAACTAAACCTTTTCAGAAATCCGTCAAAGCTAAGGTGACGAGACGAGATAGCTCTTTCACGTCGTCTTATCAACATACCACGTAGACTTCGCCTCAGACATCCATGCGACAAAGCACTGCCTACCGGATTAACTCCACTAAAACCGAATCTGACGCGAACATAGATCAATATCTCAACCACACCACCCATGCAATCAATCTATATATTTATACTCCTCTATCCTAAATTATAAGTTATTTTAACATTTTTGAAAAAGTTTGACCAAATTTATATAATAAAATAATGACATTTATGATACCAAATAAGTATCATTAGACTTCATTAATTATATTTTTATAGTATATCTATTTGATGTCATAAATCTTTGTAATTCTCTCTATAATTTTAGTCAAACTTGAGATGTGTTGATTCTCCAATAAAGTTAGAATGACTTATAATTTAGAACGGATGGAGTACATCTATATCTGTACCTAATATTAAATCTATATTTGCACCTGATCTATCAGTATATAATAATAATATTAAACTGGGAAATTTTCTTTCTCCCATCTATTAGTCTATGTTGAAAACTCTAGTTTGGTTTTGGTGAATTGATGAAACCCTAAGTGCTAACCTAGTTTATCAAGTGATCATGACATAGGTAGCACATTCCAAGTGGCGAAGCAAATAAAGATCATGACATGATGATGGTGATGCTATGATGATGATCAAGTGCTTGGACTTGAAAAGAAGAAAGAAAAAAATAAAAGGCTCAAGGCAAATGTATAAATGATATGAGCCATTTTGTTTTGGTGATCAAGACACTTAGTGAGTGTGGTCACATTTAGGATCGATAGCCGTACTATTAAGAGGGGTGAAACTCGTATCGAAATGCGGTTATCAAAGTGCCACTAGATGCTCTAACTCATTGCATATGCATTTAGGATCTAAGTGGAGTGTTAACACCCTTGAAAATGTTTGTGAAAATATGCTAAGACATGTGCACAAGGTGATACACTTGGTGGTTGGCACATTTGAGCAAGGGTAGAAAACTTCACCGGTGGAGTGTCCGCCCGTATAGTGTAAACAGTCCGACGGTGCCACCGGCTCCCTGGACAGAAAAGATGAAGGTCACTGTAAGTGACCGGACGCTGGTTTCGGTAGGTCCGGCGCGTCTGGTCAGGTGAAGCATGAAGACGCTGGCATCGGTGTCTGATAGGACGCTGGGTCACTTAGTGACCGGAGGCTGGAGGGGTGCGTCCGGTCCTGCTAACGTGGCAGTGCACAGGGGAGTCATCGTGTGACCGGATGCTGGGTGTGTTCGGTCGAGCATGACCGGATGCGTCCGGTCGTGAAAAGTCATCTCTGGATGCTTATTGGAAACGACTGGATGCTGAGGCTCAGCGTCCGGTCACTTTGAGCTGCTGCGTCCGGTCGCCACTTGACCGTTGAGATCGGGCGATCAACATTTGAAGAGAGGGGGACACGTGGCACGCATCGCGTGACCGGACGCTGAGGTCCAGCGTCCGGTCAATCTGACCGAAGCGTCCGGTCGGCCCGTGTTCAGTGTAGTGAGGACCCAACGACTCTATTTCGTGGGGGCTTCTATTTAAGCCCCATGGCCGGCTCAAGCTCACTCTCTTGGCCATTTGCATTGACATAGCAACCTTATGAGCTTAGCCAAAGCCCTCCCACTTATCTCCATCATTGATTCATCATTTTTGTGAGATTGGGAGAGAATCCAAGTGCATTGCTTGAGTGTTTGTATCTAGAGGCACTTGGTGTTCGTGTTTTGTTGCGAGATTTGCTTGTTACTCTTGGTGGTTGCTGTCACCTAGACGGCTTGGAGCAGCGAGGATCGTCGAGCGGAGGTTGGTGATTGTCTTCGGCTCCGATCATGGTGATTGTGAGGGGTTCTTGACCTTTTCCCGACGGAGAGCCAAAAGGTACTCTAGTAGATTGCTCGTGGCTTGTGTGATCCTCATCTTGTGTTGGTTGTGCGGCACCCTATTGAGGGTTTGGCATGTGATGCCAATTAGCGTGTGAATCTTCAAGTGAGTGAATCGCCACAACGAGGAGTAGCTTGCCAGCAAGCAAGTGAACCTCGGTAAAAAATCATTGTGTTCATCATTTGATTCCGAGGTGATTGGTCTTCATTGATATTGATTCTTGTGATTGATTGGTTCACTCCTTGACACGGCGGTATAACTATCTTGCTCACTCTCTTTATATTACCATAAACTAGTTGTCAAGCTCTTTAGTATAGCTAGTTGTGAGAGCTTGTTAGTTTGGTTAGTGTGGCTCTTTAGTTAGCCTTTGAGAGCACACTAACTTAGTGTGGTGACATAGCTATTGTGTGAATAGAAACTATATAAACTAAAATTGTGGTAGGTGGCTTGCATTTTTAGTAGGCTAGCGCAACACTTGCTTCACCTCATAATTGTCTAACCAGTTTGTTAAGTATTGTTCTAGAAATTTTTAATAGGCTATTCACCCCTCCCCTCTAGCCATTAGGACCTTTCAAGTGGTATCAGAGCCGAGGTCACCGTGATTTGAGGCTTAACAACCTTTGGTGTAAAAATAGCTCAAATCAACAACACCAAGAAGCCACCCCAATTTGATGGCACAAATTATCCTTATTGGAAGTCAAAGATGACCACACATATCAAGTCAATTAATAGAAAGGTGTGGAAGGTGGTAGAAACCAAAATTAAGATTGAAGATCTGGAGAATCCCACCACGGACAAAGAAGTGCTTCTCCAAAACAATGACATTGCTCTAAATGCCATTCATGATGCAATTGATGAGAGAACATTTGAGCAAATCAAGAATATTGAGATGGCTCATGAGGATTGGAAGAAGTTGGAAGAATCATTTGAGGGCACTCAAGCCGTGAAGGGTGCAAAGGCATACATTCTCAAAGAGAAGTTTGCAAGCTTTAAGATGAAGGAGGATGAGAGTGTACCGGAGATGTTCCATAGGCTTCAAGTGCTTGTCAATGATCTCAAAGCACTTGGAGAAGAGGTGAAAGATAAGGACTTCTCCCATAAGTTCTTGAGATGTTTACCTTCAAGATTTGGCACATTGGTCACTATTCTAGTGAGGAGTGGTTTGGACACCATGACATCAAACCAAGTGTTGGGAGATATAATGACCGATGATACATATAGAGATGATAATGAGAAGGAAGAAAAGAAGGAGAAGAAAGATGAGAAGAAGAAGAGTGTGGCATTCAAGGCCACATCATCCAAGGGCAAGGCTAAGCAAGAAACATCAAGTGAAGATGATGGCTCATGGGATGATGATGATGATGATGATGATGATGATGAGAAGATGGCTCTCTTTATCAAGAAGTTTGGCAAGTTCATGATGAAGAAAGAGTACCATGATAGAAGAAAGAAGTCTTTATCCAAGAACAAAGAAGAGTCAAGAAGGTGCTTCAAGTGTGGAAGCAAAGATCATCTTGTTGATCAATGTCCATATAATAGCGACAATGATGATGACAACAAGAAGAGCAAGAAGAAGGACAAGAAGGAAAAGAAAGAGAAGAAGGACAAGATGACCTTCAAGAAGAAGAAGGGTGGTTCATATGTGGTCACTTGGGATAGTGATGCTTCCTCAAGTGATGATGATGATAGTGATGATGACAAGACCACCAAGAAGAAGGCACTTGCAAGCATTGCTATCAATGAGAAGCCTTCTCTCTTCGACACTCCATCATGCTTCATGGCTAAGGCCACTAAGGTACTAATTTGTGATGATGGAAGTGATGAGGAACATGATAATGAAAATGAAAATGAAAATGAAAGTGATAGTGATGATGATGAACCTACTAAGGATGAACTATTTGACATGCTAGAAGATGCTAAAGAACACTTTGATATCAAGAGAAGGGAATGCAAAAGCTTGCGTAAGGAACTAAAAGCCCTTAAGCAAGCCTTTGATGAGCTCAATGCATCTCATGAGAGGCTAGAGGAAGCCCATGAGAAGCTTGACAAGGCTCACAAAAAGCTTGAAAAGGCTCATTCCTCTTTGCTTGATGAGCAAAATAAAAAGAAGCATGTTGAAACTTGCAATGTAGGCTTACCTTGTGATATAATTGATGAATCATTATCTATGCCTATCATTGTTGCTCCCACTAACCCTTCTTGTAGTACTTCTACTTCCACCTCATCTAGTAGTGATGGTTTCACTTGTGATGCCTCACTAATGGTTGAAAATGAGAACCTCAAGAAGGAGGTCAATAAGCTCACTCACACCTTGGCTAAGGCCTATGGTGGTGATGACCGCTTGCTTATGTGCTTGGGTAGCCAAAGAGCTTCTCTCTACAAAGAGGGATTAGGCTATACCTCCAAGAAAGGCAAGGCGGCCTTTGCTCCTCACAAGACTAGTTTTGTGAAGAACAATGGTCGATTTTGCACTAGTTGCAAGCAAGTTGGTCATAAATAGCATGAATGCAAGAACCAAAGCAAAAATGCTAATGTATCCTCCATTAAGCTTGATTCTTTCTATATGCTCACCAAGGGTGCAAATGGTGTAAAGGCTAAGTTCATTGGTAAACCATGGATGGGCTCAAAGAAGAAAGCCATTTGAGTGCCAAAGAGCTTGGTCACTAACCTTCAAGAACCCAAGCAAGTTTGGGTACCTAAAAAGAATTGATCTTCTTTTGTAGGTAAATTACAAAGTTGGAGGAAGGCATTGGGTTCTTGATAGTGGGTGTACTCAACACATGATCGGTGATGCAAGAATGTTCAACTCAATCAACACCAATGGCAATGATGGTTATGATAGTATCATATTTGGTGACAATGGCAAAGGCAAGGTCAAAGGACTTGGTAAGATTGCAATATCCAATGACATGAGCATATATAATGTATTGCTAGTAGAGAGCTTGAACTTTAATTTGCTATCTGTGGCTCAATTGTGTGATCTTGGATTCAAATGCATATTTAGAGTAGATGATGAAGAGATCATAAGTGTAGATGGCTCTTATTTGATCTTCAAAGGCTTTAGATATGAGAATCTATACTTGGTTGATTTCAATGCTAGTGAAGCTAAATTATCTACATGCTTGTTCACTAAGTCAAGCATGTGTTGGTTATGGCATAGAAGGCTTGGTCATGTTGGAATAAAACAATTGAATAGATTGGTTAAGCATAACTTGGTTAGAGGCTTGAAAGATGTTGTGTTTGAGAAGAATAAGCTTTGTAGCTCTTGTCAAGCTAGCAAACAAGTTGGAAACACCCATCCTAAGAAAAGCATGATGAGCACTAGTAAAGCATTTGAGTTATTGCACATGGATTTGTTTGGGCCAACACAATACACTAGCATTGGTGGTAACAAATATGACTTTGTAATAGTGGATGATTACACTAGATACACATGGGTATTCTTTCTAGTGGACAAAAGTGATGTGTTTGCAACATTCAAATCATTTGTCAAAGGCATTCATAATGAGTTTGAAACAACCATCAAGAGAGTTAGAAGTGACAATGGTAGTGAGTTCAAGAACACTAGAATTGATGAGTTATGTGATGAATTTGGAATTAGACATCAATTCTCGGCCAAGTACACTCCACAATCAAATGGCCTTGTTGAGAGGAAGAATAGAACACTCATTGATATGGCAAGGTCTATGCTTAGTGAGTACAATGTGAGTCAATCTTTTTGGGCCAAAGCTATCAACATGGCTTGCTATTGTAGCAACCGTCTCTATTGTCACCCATTGAAAGAGAAGACACCATATGAGCTCTTGAATGGTAGAAAGCCCAACATTGCGTATTTTTGGGTCTTTGGTTGCAAATGCTATATCTTGAAGAAAGGCACTAGATTGGGTAAGTTTGACAAGAAATGTGATGAAGGATTCCTACTTGGTTATTCCACTACAAGCAAAACATATAGAGTTTGGAATTTGGATAGTGGTACTCTTGAGGAAGTTCATGATGTTGAATTTGATGAAACCAATGGTTCACAAGTAGAGAATGAGAACTTGGAAGATGTTAGAGGCATTCAACTTTCAAATGCCATGAAGAACATAGATATTGGTGAATTGAGGCCTAGGCAAGTAAATGATGATGAAGATGATCAAGTGCAAGTGCTCTCTAACTCAAATGTGCAAGATGATACTACTCAAGTTAGTACAAGTGGCTCTCATGATAATGAACAAGATCAAGTGGCTAGTACATCATCTCAACCCAATGATCAAGCAAGTGCAAGCAATCAAGTTCCAATCCTCCAACCAACCAATGTTGCAAGGGATCATCCATTGGACACTATAATTGGTGATATTTTTAGAGGTGTATAAACAAGATCAAGATTGGCATCATTTTGTGAGCATTTCTCATTTGTGTCATTTATTGAACCAAAGAAGATAGATGAAGCATTGAAGGATGTTGATTGGGTGAATGCTATGCATGAAGAATTGAATAACTTCATAAGAAATCAAGTATGGGAATTAGTAGAGAGACCAAAGGGACACAATGTGATTGGAACCAAATGGGTCTTTAGAAACAAGCAAGATCAAGATGGGATAGTAGTAAGGAACAAAACAAGATTGGTAGCACAAGACTATACACAAGTTGAAGGTCTTGACTTTGGAGAAACATATGCTCCGGTTGCTAGATTGGAAGCAATTAGAATCTTGCTAGCCTATGCTAGTGCCCACAACATCAAGCTCTATCAAATGGATGTTAAGAGTGCATTTCTCAATGGTTACATTAATGAAGAAGTATATGTTGAGCAACCTCCTGGTTTTGAAGATGACAAGAAGCCCGACCATATGTACAAGTTGAAGAAGGCATTGTATGGCTTGAAGCAAGCACCTAGAGCATGGTATGAGAGATTGAGGGACTTCCTACTCTATAAAGGGTTCACGATGGGCATGGTTGACACCACTCTTTTCATCAAGAAGATTGGAAAAGATTTGTTTGTATTGCAAATCTATATTGATGACATCATATTTGGATCAACCAATCAAGACTTTTATGATGAGTTTGGAAAGATGATGGCTAATGAATTTGAGATGTCTATGATTGGAGAGTTAAGTTACTTCCTTGGTCTTTAAATCAAGCAATTGAAGCATGGTACATTTATGAGTCAAGGCAAGTACATCAAGGACATGATCAAGAAGTTTGGCATGAGTGATAGCAAAGCCATTAGCACACCAATGGGAATAAATGGCAACTTGGATAGTGATGCAAGTGGAAATATGGTGGATCAAAAATTATATCGGTCTATAATTGGAAGCCTACTCTATGTGATCGCATCAAGGTTGGATGTCATGTTTAGTGTATACATGTGTGCAAGATTTCAAGCCTCACTAAGAAAAAGTTATTTGAAGGCTACAAAGAGAATATTGAGGTACTTGAAGCATACACCAAATATTGGTTTGTGGTATCCCAAATGAGCAAAGTTTGAGCTAGTTGGTTACTCCGACCCGGATTATGCGGGATGCAAGGTTGAAAGAAAGAGCACATCGGGCACATGTCAATTGTTGGGAAGATCACTTGTTTCATGGTCATCAAAGAAGCAAAATAGTGTTGTATTATCAACTGCCGAAGCCAAATACATATCCGTCGGTAGTTGTTGTGCACAAATACTTTGGATGAAGGCCACTTTGAGTGATTTTGGAATCAAGTTCAAGAAAGTGCCATTGCTATATGACAATGAGAGTGCAATCAAGTTAACCAATAATCTGGTTCAACATGCAAGAACAAAGCATATTGATGTCCGTCACCATTTCATAAGAGATCACCAACAAAAAGGGAACATTTACATTGAGAGTGTAGGCACCGAAGATCATCTTGCCGATATATTCACCAAGTCATTGGATGAGAAAAGATTTTGCAAGCTAAGGAATGAGTTGAACATATTGGATTTCTCAAATATGTATTGATGCAACCCCCACTTATATGACATGCCTCTCCTTCAAGCAATCCAAGGTAAAAGTTGATTGGCATGGCATACATCCTTGCTAAGGACATGTTTAGTGCATCTAGACATCTTTCATACTCAATAGGCTCATTCATGAAAATCAAGTGAATTTGATGATTGTATGGTACCACTATTGCTTCTATGCTTATTTTGGTCTAGTGGTAGCATATGATATGTTTGTGGGCTTGTAAACCTAGTGTTTGATCTAGAAAATGAGCTCTAAGTGTTTAACTCAACATGGTACAAGATAACCCTTATTTGGAGGTGTGAAGAAGCTTGTCCTTGGATCAAACCGAGTTAATTATCTTTGGCAAGTATTTTAGATTGAACCAAATTTGGGAAAATAATCCTCACCCCATTGATTGACATTGATAATCTCAACCTATCTACATTTTAAACCTTTGTGGTCATTGATGACAAAGGGGGAGAGAAACAAAGATATTAGTACATAGGGAGAAAAACAAAGATATTAGTGTACTAAGATAGTGAAAAGACAACCGGATGCTGAGGCTCAGCGTCCGGTCACTTTGAGCTACTGCGTCCGGTCGTCACTTTACCGTTGAGATCGGGCGATCAACATTTGAAGAGAGGGGATACGTGGCACGCATCGTGTGACCGGACGTTGAGGTCCAGCGTCCGGTCAATCTGTCCGGAGCGTCCGGTCGGCCCATGTTCAGTGTAGCAAGGACCCAATGGCTCTATTTTGTGGGGGCTTCTATTTAAGCCCCATGGCCAGCTCAAGCTCACTCTCTCGTCCATTTGCATTGATATAGCAACCTTGTGAGCTTAGCCAAAGCCCTCCCACTCATCTCCATCATTGATTCATCATCTTTGTGAGATTGGGAGAGAATCCAACTGCATTGCTTGAGTGTTTGCATCTAGAGGCACTTGGTGTTCGTGTTTCACTGTGGGATTCGCTTGTTACTCTTGGTGGTTGCCGCCACCTAGACGGCTTGGAGCAGCGAGGATCGTCAAGCGGAGGTTGGTGATTGTCTCCGGCTCCGATCGTGGTGATTGTGAGGGGTTCTTGACCTTTCTTCGGCGGAGAGCCAAAAGGTACTCTAGTGGATTGCTCATGGCTTGTGTGATCCCCATCTTGTGTTGGTTGTGCGGCACCCTATTGAGGGTTTGATGTGTGATGCCAATTAGCGCGTGAATCTTCAAGTGAGTGAATCGCCACAACGAGGAGTAGCTTGCCGGCAAGCAAGTGAACCTCGGTAAAAAATCATTGTGTTCATCATTTGATTCCGAGGTGATTGGTCTTCATTGATATTGATTCTTGTGATTGATTGGTTCACTCCTCGACACGGCGGTATAACTATCTTGCTCACTCTCTTTACATTACCATAAACTAGTTGTCAAGCTCTTTAGTGTAGCTAGTTGTGAGAGCTTGTTAGTTTGGTTAGTGTGGCTCTTTAGTTAGCCTTTGAGAGCACACTAACTTAGTGTGGTGACATAGCTATTGTGTGAATAGAAACTATATAAACTAGAATTGTGGTAGGTGGCTTACATTTTTAGTAGGCTAGCGCAACACTTGCTTCGCCTCATAATTGTCTAACCGGTTTGTTAAGTGTTGTTCTAGAAATTTTTAATAGGCTATTCACCCCCCCCCCCTCTAGCCATTAGGACCTTTCATCTGTCCATCCCTCACTCTTACGTCCCTTGCACAACGTTCTCTCTCACCTTTCTTATTTTTAGAGAGTGTTTGATAAGGATCTAGATTCTCGTAGAAACATTCTGTATTCAGATTCACTCAAGAAATGTTTTAAATGATGAATCAAAATCAGTTTGTGAGATCGTTTGGCCACAAGAAAATATATATATTCTTAAAAAATCATATGAATAAAAATGTATTTCAAAAAAATCAAACTTTTCGTGGGATTACAACTGAAGAGAACTGATTCTCTGCAAAACCAGCCTTTTATCATTTCAATCCAGTAGGGTAAAAACCAGAGACGTCTCACTGTTATTCTTGGAGAAGTTTCTCAAACTCCACCGTTTGGAAGTGGTTCTTGTGTTTTAGGCTGGAGACCGAAACGCTCCGGCATACCAAACGCACCCTTAGTTTGGAACTATAAAACCTTTGTTAGTGATGCATCATCACACTTCTTACATCCTTTGGCCCAGTCTCCCTAACCCTCACATTTCTCGCTTTTGGTTTGGAATTGCAAAACCTACATTTGGTACTACATCACTCATGTCATGGCCTCGCCAACTAAGCCCATTCGCGTCGAGATGCATGTAGAGGCTTGTGGATCACAATTGGCGAACACAATAGCCACATATTCAAATTGAGTCAGTTTTCTATCAATTTTACATATGAGACTAATCCTTTATTGCACTAGCATTTATTATGGACATTGAATTTATTTGATTTTAAGCTGGGCCAAGCCCAATTAAATCTAACATAAACAACTTGCTCATTATCATTGGCACGAGCACTATGCAACACGAAGGCATATTTGCTAGTAATAATAATAACAATATTAAAGTACAAAAAATTCTCTCCTCTGTCCCTCGATCTATTGTCCATCACTCCCATTGCTTTTCTTTTGTCACTCACTCCAACCCTTGTTGCTCCTGCCCCCACTAATTTTCTTCCTTCTCTTGGTTCATGATCTACTCAAACATAGTTTGGAGTGCAAAATCTTATTGGCATCACGTGTGGCTAGCCTCCAATTTTTTTAACCTCATAACAGATGTAGAAACAGTCACCTATTTAATAAGATGCGTCAATTTCCGATCAATTACCCACACATGATTAATCCTTTATAGCAACTACCATTTATTACGCCTTATGATTTCGATGAAATCCAACAAGATCCAATAAGATACCTAACTAATTATGAGCTTTAAGACCACATATTACTACATATATATATATATCATATCTGCCAACCTTTACATACTGGCAAACATGTTCATGTGTTGCAAGGAATCCAATACGTTTTAGAATCAGACTGTATGAGCACAGGTCGTGAGCCCAAATCACATATGAGGCACGACGACACGATAGCGTTTCAAAAGGTTAAAAAAAAAGGATGGATCACTCGTTAATATTAGGTAGGTATAAATATAGATAAGTATCGATCAGCCATAAATTAAATGTATTCTCCAATGGCCCTGTAAGCTATATATACATTTTTTAAGCAAAACTGTGGCCGAAACTTATGATTGTAAGTACAGCAAAACCTATAGCAACCACAAGCATATCTGATCTCCAAATAACAAGATCCGGTCTGTGGCATGCGCATGCATGCAGTCAAATGTAGTGTGCAGTGCATTAGTGCACGTACACTATCAGAGTTCAATCTAGGTATTTAGGAGTAGTTTCGTCATACTATATAGTGTGATCGCACCTCCTCTTACAATTACAACCAAAGTTGTCCTCTTGACTTCCATGAGCGAACCAGGATTCGACAGGATAACGAGGGACGCTACACTAGTTACACTAAACTAATGCTTCAGGGTGCCCACGATTAACTGCCAGCCCTGGACGGACTCGTCTGCAAGTGGCCATGCATGCTTATCGTTGCGATTCCGAAGCGACCCCCACTATACCTTTCCGCAATCGGATCTCATCCCTCCAAAAAGGCCATGGCATTTTCGATCCAGCCTGCTGCAGCTTTACTTGAGTAATTTAGGCTAGTTTTAGTGGAAGTATCTTTAGAGTTTTATTTGTAATGATGAATAAGTTGCTGCATAAACGCTTTTAATGTTGTGGTAATATTTTTAAGAGGAGAGAAGAATTGAATTTTATGGAGATAAAACTCACTTGGCACGATTAAGAACTATCAATGAGTCATAAATTAAATGTATATGAGACCATAGAATGAAACTTCCTATTGAAAGTGTGTGTTTCGTACATGTTTCATTTCAATTTACTCCATGTCCCAAATTATAAGTCATTCCAACTTTGTTAGAGAGTCAAAGCATTTTAAGTTTGGCCAAATTTATATAATAAAATAATAACATTTATAATATCGAATAAGTATCATTAGATTCTTCATTAATTATATTTTTATAGTATATATATTTGATGTCATAAATTTTTATATTCTCTCTATAATTTTGATCAAAGCTAAGATGTTTTGATTCTCTAAGAAAGTTAGAATGACTTATAATTTAGAACGAAGGGAATATATGACATGGCAGTTTTGAAATAACGTCATGAAACGCTCATAATTTGGAACGAAGGGAGTATATGACATGGCAGTTTTGGAATAATGTCATGAAACTCTCGAATGAGACTGCCTTGTTAGTACCAATACTAAACTAACCATCGGTTAGTTAAAATGATTCTTCCTTGCTGCTTCCACGCCTGGCTTTGAAGTGGGGTGTGTGTATGTGTATATATATGGGCCTTGGGCTTCATGTGTTTGACCACATCGATCGATCACCATCTGTATGTAGACAACAAATATATATTGTTGTTTCTGCATGCTATAGATCCTTTGTTACTCGATCACTCATATTATATAATATATATAACTTGATCGTCTTAGCTTGCTTGGTGATCGATACGATGGCGTCAAGGATGGCAACGATGGCGATGGCTGCCTTCCTGTTCTGCGCTCTCTTTGCTTCTTGGACGACGACGTCGGAAGCGGCACGCATGGGGCGGCAGACGACGGGTGATGAGGTTGCTGTTGCCGCCGCTGTCAATGGAGGTGGCGGAGGAAGTGGCAATGTGGCCTACTGGGAGAGGCAGCAGCGCGGCCTCGTCGTCGGCCGTCGGCCGAGGCTCGCGTCATTCACGCCGCGTGACGACGGTGCTGGCGGCAACAAGAGAGAGGTACCCTCCGGCCCGGACCCCAAACACCACGGCGATTCGCCGCCCACGTCGGCTGCTCCGACGAGCCCATAGAGGGAAATTAAGACGAGAGAGTAATGACGTGGACATGTGCATGCAGGCGTTGTAGAAGTCGTAGTAATGTACGCGCGCGTACGTACGTGTTTGGTCCTTGTTTGTCGCATTGGGTTGTACTGCGTGTAGTGTGTTAACATATGTATATGCGGATATGCTCTAGAGGGTTGGTTAGGCGTGTTACTTGTCTTGTAATCTAAGTGGATTAGTTTGTCATGGGTGTATCTCTATCTTGTTGTACTTGATTGTTGTACAAGCCACACCAGGGGCTGTTCCTGGTATATAGTGAGGCAACTCGTTATATACCCATTCTCATCTATTCTCGAATGGTAATCAGAGCCAAATTCCTAACAGAAATCACCAATGGCGTCCCCATCGTCCTCCGCTGCGTCTACGTCTCCCTCTCACGGTTTTCCTTGACCGAGAAGCTCGCCCACAACAATCATCAGATGTGGCGTGCCCAAGTCCTTTCGGCGCTGAGGGGATCGGAGCACAGCTCGTCGGCTTCATCAGCGCATCGGCGCAACCCCCGGCGGCATTTCTTCCTCAGCCCAAGGACAGCAAGAACAAGGACGTGGCACCACTACCGAATCCAGAATATGAAACCTGGATCGCCAAGGACCAGCAGGTCCTAAAGTACTTGCTGTCGTCGATGTCGCGAGAGATCCTCTCGCAAATATCTACGGCGGAAACCGCCGCCGCAGCATGGGCCACGATCTAGGGCATGTTTGCCTCTCAGTCCTAAGCGCGTGTGATCAGCTAGCACACGGATGGCGCTCATGACGGCGTCCAAGGGGGTGTCCTCCATGAACGCATATTTCACCAAGATGAAGGCCCTTGCAAATGAGATGGCATCTGTTGGGAATCTTGAAGACGAAGAGCTGGCGGTGTCCTAAATCCTCACGGGACTCGACCTCAAGTTCAATCCGGTGGTGAATGCCGTCGCCGCTCGGGTCGAACTAATTTTGGTCAGTGAGTTGTATACCTAGCTCATTAGTTTTGAACATAGAATGGAGCTCCACAGTGGCGGTCATCAATCCTCCGTCAACATGACGGCCAAGGGCGGTCGCGGTGTGGTGGAGGCAATACGTGCGGTCGTGGTGCAGTCCGTGGTGGTTTTGCACGTGGTGGCCAAAAGGGAGGACGCGGCGATGGGCGCGGCCAGGGTGGCACGCCATCCAGTATCACTTGCCAACTCTGCGGCAAGGACGGGCACACGGTCAATCGTTGCTTCAAGCAGTTCGACGCGTCCTTCACCAGACCACTGCAAAAGAGTGTGGCCTCGGCGACTACATCCTACGAAGTCGACACCAACCGGTACATGGACTCTGACGCCACCGACCATGTTACCGGTGAGCTCAAGATGGTACCGGTACATGGACTCTGGCGCCACCGACCATGTTACCGGTGAGCTCAAGAAGCTGACCATCTGCGACAAGTACACCGGCAATGAACATGTGCACACTGCCAAAGGAGCAGGTATGGAGATCGGTCATGTTGGTCATAGCGTTTTGCATTACCCCACTTTGCTAGCAAAATTCATCTCAACAACATTCTTCATGTTCCATCAGCCAATAAAACTTGATCTTTGTTCATCACCTAACACGTGACAATAATGCCTTTCTTAAATTTCATCCTAATCAACTTTTACATTAAGGAATAGGGGACGAAGGGGACCCTGCTCAGGGGAAGATGTCACTACCCTAGATCTTGACATCACTGTCGGTTCAAAAACCTCCTTCACTTTCAGATTTTGAACTGTCAGTGGTATACCGGTAGTGATGTGGGATTGACATCACTGCCGGTTCTTATGAACCGACAGTGATGTGAACCGGCAGTGATGTGGTTTCTAGGAAAGCCAAAAAATTCATTAAAAAATAGGGAATTTTCTTTAATACCAGGAGAGGCCCCACTAGATAGCTATGCGTCGCAAGTCACAAGTCAAGCGATTTTTCGCCCGAAAAACGCGAGCTCCGTGGCCACCGGCGCTCGATCCCCTGTCATCCTGCTTCGTGTCTTCGGCCCCTAACCACTCCACCTACAAGTTGTTTCTGTCCAAATGAGATTTTTGTCCTAGCCATTTTATGTTCATCTGATTTTAAAATGAATATTTGGGACCCTAAACGAATTCAAATGAAAAAGTTGTTAAGTACAAAGTTTTATAATTTTTCGAGATCTACAACTTTCATTTTGGTAGTTTCTCCATCTGAGGTCGTTTACAAAATTTAAATTTAAAATTTTAGAAATTTAAACGTAATTTTCCTTGACAAGATGATTTCAAATCAAAAAGTTATCAACTATAGAGTTTCATAACTTTTCGAGATCTACAACTTTTATTTTAGTCATTTGATCATTTATTCATCGAACATAGTGGTTGTAACATTGTTCACAAATGTTACATATCCCTCTTATTGTTTATGAAACTATAAGAGAGATATAAATTTTGTGAATAATGTTATTACCACTTTATCGGATGAAGAAATAACCAAAATAAAAGTTGTAGATCTGGATAAGTTCTACAACTTCTATGTTCATGATTTTTTCAGCTGAAAATATTTAGTGTTCCAAAATAACGTTTGAAGTTGTCATTTTTCTAAATTCAAATAGATAAAACACAGTCACATGAAAATATGGATAAAATAATAGCGGTAAGAACACAATAAATTAATAGAGCATGATTTTAGAAATTTTTAGAAAAAAAAAATATCAAATTTGAAGTTGGTATGAGGGAGGAAGACTAGTTACAAGTTTTAGCCAGAGATTAAAAAGAGAAATTAGAGTTCTTCAATAATTTCAAATTTTAATTTCAAATAGCATTTTCAAGTAGTAAATGATCTCAAATAAAAAAGTTTTCAACTATAAATTTGCATAACTTTTCGAGATCTACAACTTTTGTTTTGGGCGTTTCTCCATCAGAGGCCATTTAAAAAATTCAAATTTTAAATTTTAGAAATCAAACGTAATTTTCATTAGATAGATTATTTCAAATGAAAATATTTGGATATCCAAACGATCTCCAATTAAAAAGTTTGAACTATAAAGATGTAGATCTCGTCGAGTACTATAACTTTGATATAAAGTTCGTCTTCATCGGACATCATATGAGAAACTTATGAAGTTTTCTTGCAGCATATCACTATCGGTTCAAGCCACGAACCGATAGTGATAGTATCAGTGTCGGTTCTTGGCTAAAACCGGCAGTGATGACCCAATATCATTGTCGGTTCTTGGCTAAAACCGACAGTGATATGAACCGATAGTAAATACCCGAATATCAGTGTCGGTTGATCCTATCACTGCCGATTTTAGCCAAAAACCGACAGTGATGGTCTATCACTATAGATTTTTTAAAATCCGGCAGTGATGAAGCCGACAGTGATGTCCAATTCTGTAGTAGTGTGTGAAGATGGTCTCTATCCTTTGAGTTGACACCAAATAACACAAGTGCTTAGCGTCACTTCGCCATCTGCGTCCTTGTGGCATTCTAGACTAGGCCTTGCTTCCACTCCCGTACTCTAGCAGGTTCTAAGTCGCAACAAGCTTCCTTTTGTTAAGAGTTCAAATAAAGATGCAATTTGTGATGCATGTCAAAAGGGCAAGAGTCATCAGTTGCCCTATCCTAGGTCTACTAGTCCTTTGGATCTTGTTTTTTCAGTGTATGGGGACCTGCTCCAACTTTGGTTGGGCCCAATAATTATTTTGCCAATTTTATTGATGACCATAGCAAATTTGTTTGCAACTATCTTTTGCGCCATAAATATGAAGTTTTCCATGCTTCCGTGATTTTCATAATCTAGTAGAACATCAATTTGATCGTAAAATTTTGGCTAAGCAAACAGGTTGGGGAGGTGAATACCAATCCTTAAATTCCTTTTTCAAAAGAATAGGAATCAATCATCATGTTTCTTGTCCCCATGCACATCAACAAAACGGGTTAGTAAAACACAAACATAGACACATCATCGAAGTAGGGTATCCTTGCTCGCCCATGCCTCAATGCCTCTCAAATTCTAGGATGAGGCTTTTGTCATGGCAGTCTTCCTTATTAATGGCCTCCCTTCTAGGGTTATTGATAATGAGACACCTCTTGAATGCTTTTCTAGACACAAACCAAATTATACTTTCCTAAGGAACTTTTCGTGCGCTTGCTGGCCTAATCTCTTAGACCTTATAACTCTTGAAAACTTCAATTTCGCTCTCGCATATGTGTTTTTCTTGGGTATAGCAATTCTGATAAAGGGTTCAAGTGTCTAGATCCTACAGAAGGGCGTGTCTATATTTCTCGGGATATGGTGTTCGATGAGCACATTTTTCCTTTCTCACAACTCCATCTGAACTCTAGAGCTCGTTTGAAAGCCGAACTATCTCTTTTCTTGATACTTTGCTCAATCCCTCTTCTAGCTTCAGGGATGCAATTTTGCATGATCATCATGTTCCTAACTCTGTATCTGCTAATGGTATGTCGAGTTCTAGCGCTTGTGGTTTTGCTGCGGAGAAACATAGATCAATTCTAGGGCCGGTGTGTAGCCAAACACCCCGTGATCGCATGTGCTTCCTAGGCGGGAGCAGGATGGGTACGGGATTCGGTGCTGATCCACCTGCCAATACTCGCACCGAGACGGATCCGGCTCAAGATTTTTGCCGTTAGCGCCTTCACGCGGAGAATCCTTGGGGTCTGGATCGTCTGCAGCCGGCTCTCCCTTACCTCCGCCTAACGACCGCATTGTGGCTGCGTAGGGTGATCCAGGAGCGGGGGTACATCTATGCTACCGCCAGCCCCACCTGCTCCTGTCACCTCGCTTGTGTCCCAGGAGGATACGACGCCGGGCATCTCCTCACCCGGATCCTCTGTGTCTGCTGCACCTGTGCACTCCCTGGCGCCCAGTCCTCGTCGCTCGACAACACAGCTTCAACAAGGTATAAGCAAGCCAAAAAAATATACCAATGGTACTATACGCTAGTGTATGACAGCTACTGCTCCTGAGGGACCTGCCATAGTGTCTGAAGTACTACATGATCCAAAGTGAGTGGCGGCCATGGACAATGAATATAAGGCCTTGTTACGCAACAAGACTTGGCACATTGGTTCCTCCTCAGAAGGGCAAGAACACCATTGATATATTGCAAATGGGTCTATAAGGTGAAGAGAAAAGCATGTGGCATAGTTGACAGGTACAAGGCTCTTCTTGTTGCAAAGGGCTATAAACAATGGTATGGAATTGATTATTAGGACACTTTTAGTCCTGTTGTCAAGGTGGCCACTATTCATCTTATCTTATCTATAGCAGTTTCTAAAAGATGGTCACTTCGTCAACTTGATGTTCAGAATGCTTTCTTGCATGGAGTGCTTGAAGAGGAAGTATGTATGTGCCAGCCACCTGGGTATGCTGATATGGCGAAGAAGAACTATGTGTGCAAGCTGGACAAAGCTCTATATGGACTGAAGCAAGCGCCACATGCTTGGTATGCATGGCTCTGTGGTAAATTAGAGGCTCTCAGATTTGTGCCCTCCAAGGCAGACACGTCTCTATTTTATTATAGAAGAGGAAAGCTTGTTATGTTTGTCCTGGTGTATGTTGATGATATCATTGTGGCAATCTCCTCTCATGAAGCAACGAGCGCCTTGCTTGAAGACTTGGAGCAAGAGTTTGCATTGAAAGATCTTGGGGACCTCCACTATTTTTTGGGTATTGAAATGCAAAGATCTAGAGATGGCTTGAAGATATATCTTACAAGGGCGATATGCTGCAGATATATCTTACAGCGAGCTAGCATGAGCAAATGCAGGGCTATTAATACACCTCTGTCCAAAAATGAAAGACTTAGTGCAACCGACGGGGCAAGCTTGGACCAGAGGACTCCACGAAGTATAGAACCATAGTGGGGGCATTGCAATACCTTACAATTACTTGTTCGGATATCTCTTTATCTATGAATAAAGTTTGTCGGTTTCTTCATGAGCTAGCCAACCACAGTTCGTTGGGGGGCTGTTAAGAGAATACTCAGATATGTGCAAGGTTCTCTCACTACTACAGAAAGCTAATCACCGCTGGCTCTAGAACCCCCATTACCGACAGTTTTGGTCCCCGTTGGTGTAAGTCGGCGGTGATCGGCGACCTTTATCTCCGCTGGCTGCGCAACGGCGGTGATGGTATTTTACCACCGTCGGTCCGACGTACCATCCGGTGGTGACGGTATGTTACCACCACCGTCCTAGCATACCATCTGGCAGTGACGATGCGTCCATCGACGCTGGTCCAACGTACCATCCAGCGGTGATGATGCGTCCATCGACGCTGGCCCGACGTACCATCCGGCAGTGATGATTGTTGGCATTTTTTAGCGTCACTACCAAGTTTGGAGGTAGAGTCCATCCCAGGCAACGGCACCAGAAATGCTTGTTGGCATTTCTTAGCGTCACTACCAAGTTTGGAGATAGAGTCCATCCCTGGCAATGGCGCCAAAAATGTCCATTGGCATTTCTTAGCGCCATCACTAAGATTTAGTAAACCTTAGTGACGCCGCCAAGAAACACCAACTACGATAGTTCTTAACGATCACAAAAAATATCTATAAGCGCACGGATCTATCGTTGTGGCATTTCACCTGGAAGTATTCAGGGTATCGTTATTTATAATTTCCCAAAGGAAGGCAAGGTGTAAGAGTCTAGCATGGATATGAACAAGATTACATACTTGCATAGTAAACCAATAGTCTATGACACGGGTAAAAATGGTAATTCAAGGATAGCGGACACACATCAGGGCCATCCTCAAGGATAAAAGAAAAACAAAGAATAAAAGAATGTCCCTAAGTGGAGCAGGCATGTTCTAATATAGTTGTGCCAAGAACAGTTGATAAACATACAAATTACATGGTTAGAACTAGAACTATGTGTAAGATGGACGGGAGATCTCCGGGCACTGGTCTGCCAGCAAGCCAGGGAGACTTTAAGACTCCTACACAATACCCAAACGTGGGGGATTACAAGGGACGGACATGGCTGTCATCACCTGTCGCCTACCCCTCAACCAGGGAGTACCGTCATATCCGAAGGTTCCCATGCACCCAGGCACCACGCCTATGTAGTAAATTAGGAAACTACCCTATACCGCCTCAGCATGCCGCCATGCAACCACCTGCAAAGGATGGGCCCGGAAGGCGGTGGTGGGGGTGCGGGCGCACCCTGGCTGGCCCCGCTGGCCACCGTCTTGCTCCGATGGGCTGCTGGTTGGGCCTGGGTTGCTTCCTCGTGGTGCTCGACCTAGTTTTGACGTGTAGGTGGGCTTTTGCTTGGCCCCTTTATGCTTTTCTGCTTTACGCTTCCTGTGTTGTGCCTTTTTATCATATTCCCATGTATTTCATATGTATGTCCTACAAAACACTAAGTATCCAATACGTGTGGAAATATGTCAATAGTAAAAGCATATGTGTCAAAAGTTTGTTTATTTCTCCTAGTTTGGATATTATTTGGCGGTCGGATATTGTCGTTAAGGACCACCAACAATGATGCATCCATCGACGTTGGCCTGGTGTATCGTCCGGCGATGATGACGCCTCCATCGACGCCGGGACAACGTTCCGTCCGGCGGTGATGATGCAAGCATTGACACCGGGCCGGCGTACCATCCGATGGTGATGTTGCAGCCACCAACGCCGGGCCGGCGTACCATCCGGTGGTGATGACGCAGCCATCGACACCGGGCTGGCATGCCATCCGGCGGTGACGATGTACCTATCATCACCGGGTCAGCGTACCAACCGGTGGCACTACTAAATTTTGATCCTGTCTCAACGCCCAAAAAATGTTGCAATAGGCCCGAAATAGTTGCAATAACAGAAATAGCAACACTTTTTTCGTTGGAAGGCGTTGCAGGCGCTTGCGTGGGTAAAGCTTTGGACAACGCTTTTCTAGGAAGCGTTGCAAAATGCGTTTTGGATTTGCAACACCTAGGCGTTGCAACATAAGGTTTTGCTACGGTTGTAGGCGTGGCAACAACAACTAATGCAATGCCTTAGGCGTTGCTAGACCTTGTAATGGCAACTTGCCCATACCGTAGCAAATGGTGCACTAGCAATGACGAACGTGTGTTGCAAGACAATGTATTGCCACGCTTAACGTGTGTGGCAATAAGGATTATGTCACAACACCAAGAAGTTGTGGCAACATGTGCAATTGCCACGCCCAAGGTTTGGTTGCTATATGGTGTAGTCGCTATTGCTACGCATAACGAGTGTGGCAATTGAGATTATGTCGCAACACCAAGAAGTGGTGGCAACATGTTCAATTGCCACGCCCAAGATTTGGTTGCTTAAGGTGCAGTCGCTATTGCTACGCGAATTGTTCATTGCTATACTCTTTATTGCGACGAAGGTTCTTATTGCTATAGCACGATGGTTGGCATTGCTAAATCACCTATTACAACAGCAAGTTTGGGTGGCTATAGCTTCTATTGCCATGCTCATTGTGTGTTGCTACATAATATATTGCCACAGTAAATATGGTTGCCAATAGTCACTTTTACAACACTTCAAATTTGATAGCATCAAGGAATATTGCCACGCCATTATTGTTGGTCACAACAGGAACCTGTGATTAGGAACTATTGCATCACAAATATTATATCAAAATAGAATATTGCTATACATCTCTGAAATTAAACAATCATTGTTTGCAACAATTTATATATTATTATTATATTTACAAGCATCATGGAATCCCCCTAGCTAAAACTACATTGAATCTTGGTTAAGCATTGTTGAATAGCTTCTATTGACCGTTCCATGACTTGAGCGCTCCAGCCAAAATGTATCTTCCTCCTGAATAAAAGCATTGACATGGGCATATGCATCAACAAACATTCTGACTAACACGTTTATACAAAAATTCACTTCTAGCCAACAATTGTTTCTTGACATGCAACATTCTATTTTCTCTAGTTACTAGGTCCTAGGAGAATCAACATGGAATACGGCCATATATTAGATAGTGTACTAGAAAACCGGTGGATCACCAACCATGCTACAAAGAGAGTAGCAGCTCATGTTTGATCTCTATGGCGATGGTTTGACAAAGGACCACATATATTACCTACCTGATGTGAAGATACTTGATATTTCTCTGAAATTTTCAACTGTGAACTCTTGTTTCAGTACTGCAAGGTGAGAATCAATCAGAATGTTAAGGTTTGATTTGACAAAGATATTTGTTAATGTTATCAATAAAATTTCTAGAGTAGTGCTTGCTATAAATGCTACTTATGTGAGTTCATCATAATAGGTATCCACACTTGTTACTTAAATTAGGCATCTTCACCTATGTATAACAGAACATTAAACAACTCACCACTATAATTAATTTAAAGAGCTGAAGCATTTCATGAAAATCATTCTTACAGGATTCAGTGGCATTGCTCGGTAAACTGGTTCAGGGTTAACCTTGCCCAGGCATACATACCCTATAAAACAAAAATAGATCGTCAATGACTTAAGTTCATAAGTGCTCAATGACTTCAAAATTGAACAGATAGAGGTTCCAAAATACAAACATATATCCTAGATAAAAATCATTTTGCATGGCATATAACATTCAAGAATGTTGCCCTGTGCAAGTACTTAGCCAACGTGTTAATTCAGGATGTTATACAGTTGGTACAATGTATTGCTTTATCAAGGATGTCAGCGACAAAAGCCCAAGTGCAAGTACTTAAGCCAATGTGTTAATTCAGGTGAACGAGAGTGCACATAATAGCTTCTACTCAACATAATTTTATTCAAAAATAACTTAGCAATAATAGACACGTGAATCTGAACAATGCAGAAACCAGAGAGGGGTCAGTCCCCCTGCACAAACCTGCAGGCTTGCCATCGATTTTGATATCCAAAATCATGGTTGTAACCTATAGGGCACCGCAGATCCACGTCAGACATACAGTGAAAAGAGCACCAAAAATAATTTATGCAAAGTTTGACATACAATGAGATCATCTACAATTCAGAATAGAAAATTCATAATCTATAAATGGCAGAGCTAGCAGTTCATCAAGCATCTTGTATAGTGTCATATTTAACCTGAATAGATCAATCTAAACTCACATAAACTATAAATGGCAGAGCAAATTAAATCCAAGGCATGAAGTTGTGCGCTAAGCTCATTATTTATAATCCCCAGCCCCCATGTACTTTGGGTTTGATAACGATGCACTTAGCCAAATTTTAGTAAGCTAGTGGAAATGCAGTAAGAAGACATAAAAGATCTACAGAAAGAACTAGGGATAACTACAATCGTACCCAATCGGTCTGACTACAATCTTACACAACCACTTGAAAATGCAGTAAGCAACAGGTACAAACATCCAGGGAGAGAGATTGCAGTAAACAACAAACTTATTTCTAGGTTGCACTACCAGAGATTCTCCATTAATCAATTACTGCAGTTGTGATAGATGAGAAAGCAAACACTCAGAATTGCAGCAGCTGCTGTCGATGACCAAACAGCCAGGGTTGTCGATGACCAAACAGCCAGGGGACAGAATAGACATTTGATGCTGCTTTGCTGAAAAAATTCACAGGTGAAAATCTGAAAACCAGAGAAGAAAACTTCTAACCAACCAAAGAAAAACAGTCGAGCTGGACAGCCTGCCCCAAGCTGCAGAAATAAACCAACGAGCAGAATTGCTCCTGAAGAAGTGAACAGCAGAACAAAAATAGCTAAGCTGCTCTTAAAGAACTGAAACTCTGAAGAAATAAAGTAGTTGATTTTCTGCTGCTGCCGAGATGACCGGTTTTGTTCACTGAAGCAAACAGAACACAGGAAAGTGAAAGTTACAGCAACAAATCAAAATTTGATTCAATAAAAAACGGCATGGTGTCTGAGGTTTATTTGCAAGCTGCTGAAGCCGAACAGAATCTCTGAAATAATTTAGCTATTTGATTACAACTATTATATTTACCTTTCATTTTTTTCATTAGACAAGTTCAGAGTAAGATACTTCCACTCAGTAAAAAATTTAGTGTACAGACAAGTAACAATTCAGTATACAGATGAATAACAATTTCATTTAGTCATCCTAACTTTAGAATTCTATTGAATATCCAAATAACCACATCGACCAATCACTTAAGTATTGTATTTTATAAGCGTGGATAATTATAGACAGCACATGTAGTATACAGATAATTAATATTAAGTAAGAGGTGTCTGCAAGGGGGAGAGATAAACTACCAATTTGGAAACTGAAAGAGTAGGTTGATAACCTTATGGCTGTCGTGCTTGATCTGGTCAGAGAGCTGAAAGGGGAGCCAAGATCCAAGTATAGATGGCTTGCTCCAGGATCCTACAACAGCCATGGTTTCTTAGGAACAAAATATTTCAACAAACATTTTTTGATATAGAAAAAATAACATTGTGGTCAAAGAAATTCAATGGCAAAATTGATGGGTGGTGGTGTGGGCCTAGCATTATGCTATGCTCTGAGAGTACCTTCCACACTACCAAGGCAAGCCCAAGGATTGACCCATATAGCCAAAGGAAAGTTTCATAACAGGAAAACACATTACAAAATAATATCAACTACAGTATGAAAATTAAGGTCTATTACGTGACACATTCACAGCTATCATCATTGAAGCTATGCCCACCAATCAACAATTGTTAGTACTGTAATTATCCCTAGTCTTTTACAAAGCACCATCAGAACTTAAGCAGTGGAAGAATTTGACATGAAGGGTGTTGGTGCTGCACTGCTGCCTAAAAACAGTAAAAATACATTGTAAAAGCAGCAGGCCGAAATCCACTCTCAGCATACTGAACTTTTGTGCATTTTAAATTCAGACAAAGCTTTACTGAACTAGAGTAAGACAAATTAGTCAAGAAAGTATCTATTAACATCTAAGTAACACCTCCGACTGAAAACCACTGCTGCAATATTCGTACATCTTCATTGACAATTCATACAATAAGGTGATGAAGAAAATCATTTCATGAAACTTCTGCTCTTTGTTGCTGAATTAGAGCAAGGCACTCTAAAATTTCAAAAGGCACTCCAACTCAAATACGTATTCATTTCCCAAAAACACTGATGCAGCCAAAATCATGTATTTACTGAATCTGAGTTTTCAATCATTTTTTAAAGATACTGTAAGGTTCAATCTGAATGATTAAAATGACAAAAATTGTTTGACATTCTGAAATCAGAGTACAATTCTCTGATGATGACATCAAGATTATATCATGTGTCTAGATAAAAACAAAATTCAGGCTATTGACTAAGGGCCAGTTTGGTTGCCAAAAAATTTGGCAAAATGCTATTGTAGCATTTTCGTTGTTATTTAGCAATTAGTGTTCAATCATAGTCTAATTAGGCTTAAAAGATTCGTCTCGTGGATTTCGTCTAAACTGTGTAATTAGTTTTATTTTTTATTTATATTTAATGCTTCGTGCATGCGTCCAAAGATTCGATGTGACGGGGAATCTTGAAAAATTTGGCATTTTGGGAGGGAACTAAACAGGGCCTAATAGGCTAAGAGTGCATATATCCTGAACTTTAAATATTTCACCGAAATTTTAAGAAATGGCTATTGCTAGTTGATAAATGGAACCAATCACCTTGGTGTGCAAGATCAAAGCCTACGATATCATCAGCATCAGGGCAGAAGCAGAAGGGTCTTCCTTCTTCCTTTCGTTGGTTTTCCTGATTTGGATCGAGGCGCTTGAGGACCAAGTCAAGTCGGCGAACTCCTGACGATGCTGGCGTCGGAGCCTCGGAGGAGTGCAGGAGCTCGAGTACGATTCCATCGCCCGCCTGCTCTGATCCATGGCTGCCCCAATCGGATGGAGACCGAACCCAGGGTCACGGCCGGATCTAGCGTGGACCGGGTCCGCTCGTCGACGAGGAGAGGAGTGGAGGATTGGGGGTTAGCGGCACGTGACGTGTCGTACCGCCGGAGGGAGGCAAGGAGGAGGAGTTGGATCCGCAGGATTAGGGAGGCCGCCCCGGCGTGGATTCAGCAGGGTCTCTGGAGGAGCTTGTGTCGGCGATGTCAGCACGGCGGCGCCCGGCGGATGGCCATTGGGGAGGGGCTCTGGACGTGACGTGGATGCCGGAGGTAGACCGTGGCCACTGGGAGGTCTCGGGCTCTCGGGGGTTGGGGTGGGGAGAAGGCGGCGGTGCAGGAGAGGGCCGAGGGGAGCGGTGTGTGTGGAGAATGGAGAGAGAGAAGGCCATGTGTATGTCTTTTGATTTGAATTTTTCGCTGTCAGGGGCGGGAGTCATCCCGCCAGTTTAGTTTTTTAAGTAAATTATATTTCCGCAAAGTAGAGACATATATTAAAATTATATAAAAGTGTAGTATTATTTTACATAATACATAGGCAAACGCGTTTACTCATTTATAGGAGTTTCTCTATGTAAAATGTTTGGTACATATTTACAGACCAAAATCTATGTAAAAAAATCAATGCGACTTATAATTTAAAATGTAGGGGGTATTTGTTTATCATATAGTAATTACAAGAATAAACAAAAATGTGGTAAAATCAATTCTTAATCATAAGGATGTATTTTAGGTTTTTGTTTGAGCATACATGTGGAATCACTAACTAGCCAACTATAGAGTGACTAAGAAATCTAGATGGTAAACCCAGATATTTCAATTATCTCTAGTTTTTTCTTAGGATTTTGAAGATGTACAAATATACTGATATGTAGTAATCTTTATCTACACGACATGTAATTCTTACGAATTACTTTCAGTGGCGGAGCCATGAAGTTGCTTTTTTTAATGTTAGGGGGGCCAAGTGTAACCACTTACATCCAAAACTGCTTATTTGGTCCAGCTCCCACCACCTCGAACGGGCCTACATACGTATAGCACCTCTGGTTAGTGTTTTGAACAAACACCAATTAGTAAATTTATATTGTTGCGCGTTAGGCTCGGATGGTGTACTAAAGGACACAAGGTTTATACTGGTTCGGGTAAAATGTCCCTATGTCCAGTTTGCTGCTACTCGTGTTATTAGTACCAAAAAAGGTTCGTAGTAGGGGGTACAAACGGTCGAGAGAGGGACAGGTCCCAAGTCTCTGATGGAAAGGTCGAAAGGACGCCAAGAGTTCAGTTGTTGATTGGTTTGTGTGTTGTGTGTGGAATTGATCCGTCCCCTTAGTTGGGTGTCCTGCCCTCCCTTTTATAGACCAAGGGGGGCAAGGGTTACAGATGGAAGAAAGAGAAAAAAACCAAATGTAGAGAGGGTCCTTCGAAGGTGCCGGGTCTTCCTTTTTCCTTGAGCCTGCCCTGCTGTCATGGCAGACCACTCTAGGGATAACATATTTCGCTGATCCTGATAGGGCGGGGCTCTAGCTTTGTTCCAGCGAGTGGTCATGTCCCATCCTGCCTCGGCAAACGGTGCGGTGTGTTAGGGCGCCGAGCCATGACTCTGCGGGGAGTAGACGGGAAAATGACTATACGCCTGTACTGTAGATGATATGAGTTCTTCCTTGGATTGTAGTGGTTGTCGTATGCTTGTGTCAGGATCCACACCCGAGGGCTGATGGCGGCGCCTACAACACTGTAGGATAAAAGTCGGCGCCTACAACACTATTCAGGCTCTATTAGGTCGGAAAGGGCTTAAAGCGTCCGTCCTATCGTATCCTGATGGTACCTTCCTGCAGGCGTGCAGGCCATGGTCCTCGGTATTGTGGTTGACTCGAATGTTCTGTCGTACCCTGTGCTCGTCATTATGAAGGAGCAGGGTGCAGTTGTCGGGCGAGGCGGAGCCTGTCCTCAGCCATCGGGCGAGGCGGAGCCCGCCCTCAGACGTTGGGTGAGATGGAGCCAGCCCTCAGCCGTCGGGCGAGGCGGAGCCTATACTCAGCCATCGGGCAAGGCGGGGCCTACCCTCCGATGTCGGGCGAGGCGGAGCCTACCCTCAGACGTCGGGCGAGGTGGAGCCAGCCCTCAGCCGTTCGACGAGGCAGAGCTTGCCCTCAGCCGTCGGGCGAGGCGGGGCCTACCCTCAGACGTCGGACGAGGCGGAGCCAGCCCTCAGCCGTCGGGCGAGGCAGAGCCAGCCCTTAGACGTCGGGCGAGGCGGAGCCAATCTTTAGTCCTCTGGGCAAGAAGTGTAGCTACGTTCTTGTCTGTTCGGGAGTATCAACGTTTGATGGTTATCAGTTCCACCTCATTGGGTACTCTAGTATTAGGTCCTCGACAGTAGGCCCCAAGCCCCCGGGTGATTCGAATAGAATCGCCTGGGGGTGATTTGACTTGGGGTGCGCGCAAGGTGCCGGGGGAGGGGGCGGCTCCGTTATCGTGCCCCACGAGCTGATGGGGGGTAGGCGGATCTGCCGCCATGCGTGAGGTGCCGGTGGAGGGGGGTGGCTCCGCTACCGTGCCCCACGAACTGATGGGGGTGGGTGGATCTACCGCCACGCTCGAGGTGCCGATGGAGGGGGGCGGCTCTGCTACCACGCCCTACAAGCTGATGGGGTGGGCAGATCTGTCGCCGTGCCTGAGGTACCGATAGAGAGGGGTGGCTCCGCCGCCACGCCCTCGGAGACAAGGGAGACGAGCCCATCTACCTGGGAGTAGGGGGTAGGCTCAGAACGGTCTCACCCAGATGAGTTGGAACAGGAATCTAGGGGTTCGTCCCCAAAACATTCCTACCGCCCAACAACGCTAGCGTAAGTCACCGATTCCTCTATTTTTCCTATTTTTCTGCCTTTCTGTTTTTCTGTGTGACCTGTGCCTTTTAACTCTTGCAGAGTCTTGAGATGGGGCCATTCTTTAGCGCTGGCGCCCAAGAAGAGCATTGCTCTTTAGGTGGGATGGGCGTTGTCGCCTGACGTTGCTCCTATTTCAAGCAGGAGCGGAGCTGATGTTGTGGCCTCGTCGGTCGGTCAGGCGCCGCCTGTGGTTTCGCCCATGCCCTTGGTGGATCAATCAGGCACCGGGGCTAAAGAAGCAATCTTGAGGGTCGCCGAGCGCACGGCGGCAGAGGTGATTCCGCCACCTATGTCGGAGCGGACAGAGCCGCCGCTCGCGCTTGTGGCACCTTCCATGGTGGGCGCAGCGCTGGCTGCGCTGCAAGCCGAGGCCCTGGCGTCGCAAGTGGAGGTGGCCACGACCATGACAAGCCAGGCGCTGTCAGACACAACCACGGTGGTGTTCGAAGGAGCGGCGCAATCCGTGCTACCGGTGGCCTAGGCGACGGCGCTCGAGGCGGACCGGATGGAGGGGGATATGGCCGGAGGGTCCCCGAGCATCGTGGCGATGGTGGAGAGGATCGAGGGGGGTCACCCTCGGCCCTAATGTTAGGGGCAACCACTCGCCCGCACGGGGTGAGCCGCTGCTCTAGTGGATGGCTCCTCAAGACCCAATGTTGGCTCTCTTCTCGGTCGACGATGCTATCGCGAGCATAGAGCGAGAGAGTATCGATGTTGGGTTCTCAACTATGATGGATGCCTTGAGCTAGGCCAGGGGCTTCCTGCATGACATCATCGTTTCCACTGGCCGAGTATCCGCTTGATCTTCCCTCTCGCTTTGTTCTTTCTTCATGTATTTTTGTATTTTCGTATTTTTGATACTGGTCTTCTTTTCAGTCCCTCATTGCTTGTAGCCTAGAGAAATCCTGGTTCCTCCGTGAGTAGGTGGAAGGGACTGCCTCACCGAGGAGGCCCAGCTATGCAGAGATGTGAGCACCTAGCTTGTTGTCGCCCAACAGCGAGAAGCTAAGGTGCGTCGGGACGCGGAGGAGATCCATGGGATGTTCTAAGATCTATCAGCGAGGGTGCAGCAGGACGAGGAGGCAGCCACCAGGGTCCAAAAGGAGCGGGATGAGCTGCTCTAGAAGGACGCTGAGGCCAGCCAATGGGCCATCGAGCTCCTGGAAGAGCTAGAGAGGGAGCGGGACCTCAAGCTGGAAGCTGAGGAAAGGTCCACGGCCATGCAGCAGAAGGCGAATCTGGATGTCGAGGTGATCGCCCGGCTGCGTAGGGAGCGAGATGAGCTATGGTAGACTGCAGAAAGACTCCACTCGGAGCATGGCATGGCCCACAAGGAGCGCGACCAAGCTGTCCAAGAGCGCGACCAAGTGCGTCAGGGGTCAGCTCCCTCTGGGTAGATCTTAGAGCCACGGTGGCTCGAAGGCTGGAGGCCAAGAGCATCTCTGCCAGGCTAGGCATGGAGCTTGCCGAGGTGCGGGGGATTCTTTAGGCTGAGAGTGATGAGCATGATCTTCTGTGCACCGCCATCAGGGTGGTCTTCGATGACCTGGGGGTGGCGTGACCGGAAGAAACCGGCTCACTTGCGGCCCATGCCGTGGATATCATGGCACGGATGCGCCAGCTTGAGGAGAACACCTTTCATGTTGGGATCACCCAAGCCTTTGTTGTTGCCCGCTCTCATTATGATCAGGAAGTTAACTTGGAGGCAATGAGCCTTGGCTTCGCGCCTGGCTACGAAAACTCTATGCTGGATGATATTGAGAAGGCGGTGACTCCTATTGCACGGAACCTGGCGAACAAGCTAAAAGACAAAGTTCTCCCTCCGAGGAAGTAGTTAGTCGAATGAGTTTGATAAACATTTATCTGTAATCTGTGGACAAGTTTTGGTACTTTTGTGTTCGAAAATAGTTTTGTAATTTCATTTTGTAATTTTGTTCCGTTTGTTTTATCTTACTTTCTTCCCTTTTGTATTCAAGAAAAAAGGTTTATGTGATCCAACCCTTTCGTTCATTAAGACCATGGGACCCGAGGTGCATAAGGGGGAAATTCCAATTTTGCTGGTGAGCAAATTTACCCTAGCCGTCGGGGCATGGGTTTTTTTGCAGTCTTACCAGGCATGCTCGTTTATCTGTTCCCATAAACCTTGCCATCAACCTTACGCGAGGAAGAGGTCTGATGCAATGACTATTTCAAAAAAGGAGGTATTTATACCTTTATCAGCCCTGAGTGAGATCCGACCCCTTGCGGTCGCTAGGGCTGGATGTTACTAGAGACCGAAACGAGGGTAGCAAACTTACTCTTGTACTCTTGTATCCGACCCCTTACTTAGGATTTTAACGATCGTTCCATGACCATGCGTTTGGTCTCATCGGTGGCCTGGCCTTCCTCGAGCCCCCGCGCATGGTGGGGATTCGGTCAAGGGTTGGCTCATTTTGTGATTGTCGCTCCATCCGTGGTTTCCACAACTAGAGGGATTGAGGTGACGTCACTTGCCTCAACGACTCGAGTGACGTGCTTGATGAGCTCGCTAATGGGGATGTTCGAATGGAATTCGATCCTATTGCTTTGCGATAGGGTCAGCAAAGCCCCCGGGTGGTGTTTCGTTGCTCCTTGACCCACCTTCCAATAGATTCCCCCTCAATGGGGATTCTATGGGCTTGGCTAGAGGCTAGATTGAACTAGAAGGTTGAGATGACCCTATCCGCCTCAATGTGGGTTGGGCAAAGGCCGCTGAGGCTCATCTGTGTTTTCTCCCCTGGCTCTTGTTTGACACGAGGCAGCCTCAGACCCTTTGCAGGCCAACCTTCGAACCTCAGTCTCTCGATCTCGGATCGAGCGGCTCAAGCCCTCGATCCCCTTGGGGTCTGATAGGGGTCGGCCATGTTTCACGCATCACCCCATCCTTGGTTTTCACAATCAGAGGGGTTGAGCTGATGACACTTGCCTTGATAGCTCAAGTGCTGCGCTCAATGAGCTCGCTAACGGGTATGTTCATGTGGAATCTGGGTCCGTCATTAGCTGACGGGGTCGGTAGAGCCCTCATGTGGCATTCCACTACTTCTTAACCTGCCTCCCGATAGATGCCTGAGCCGTTCGATAGGCTCAGGTGGCCCGTTGGCCTCTTCTCAATGGAGATTCTATGGGTTTGGCTTGAGGCTAGAATTGAACGAGAAAGGTCGAGATGTCCCTATCCGCTTCTGAGCGGGGTCGGGCAAGGCCGCTGGGGCTCATCTCAGTTTTTCTCCATTAGCTCTATTTGACACGAGGTGGACTAAAGCCCTTTGCGGGCTAGCCTTCGAACCTTGGTCAGTTTCCTCTCATATCGAATGAGGCGGGTGCCGCTTCGTGGCATGACACGAAGCGTTTGATATGCAACGATTGCACATGCAATGTTTGGATGTATGGGATTAATGTACGATTTAATTGAAACAAAAGCGGGGGTTGGTAATGTTACCTTCATGGTATGAGCGACGAGAAGCTCTTACCAGACATGTTCATGTGGGGTTTGGGTCTAACGTTTGCGATGGGGCCGGTGTGACCTACACGAGCATCACAAAATTTCGTTTCTGTCTCTCGACGGCGATTCGAGCCGTTTGATCAATTTTAGGCGACCTAACAGCTTCTCCTTGAAGGAGATTCTGTAGGAGGACCCCTCCGAACCCTTCCCGAGCTGTCTGATCGACCTAGGAGGCCCGATGGGCTCCCCTAATAGGGGTTTCATCATCGGGTCTTTCTAGGTCCTACCTAGGGAAGCGGAGAGTCGCCTGCATGCGGGTGCGCCCTGATTCTCACGGCTGGCGTGCGGTAGTGGTGGGCCATGCCTAGGCAACGTCCTTTTGACTAGGCAATGTCTTGTTGACCATAGCACATCCTGTTGGTCTAGGCGCATCCCCTCAAATTCTTGTCAGCATCGATTTCCCATCTGCATTGAATAGGGGAAGGGAGAAAGTTTTTCATCCCAACCTTTCACCTTTCCTCAGCTACTACGCCTCTTCCTTAAATAGGGAGGGGGAGGGGAGTTCTCGTCCCATTCCTTTGCCTGTTCCTGAGCTGCTACCTCTCCTCCTTTCTCCTTGTCGCCGAGCGTGTTCATATGTCGCGGTGGTTCCTAAGTGAGAGAGGATAATGTGAAGGAGAGGAGAACTCACAGATCTGTTTGTGAATCAGGAGTGCGATGTTGAGCTAGAGGTCATCCAAAGTAGATGAGATGGTGCTGGCCGCCTTTGTCGAGAAGGGGCCGCTTCTACCGAAGGAGGAGGCGCACTGGAGGGTGCTGAGCGTCGTCGGCTTTGTCATTTTCCGCGAGGCCTTCGTCAGAATAGAGCCGTATGGGGACTTCTTCCGACGAAGCTTCTTCAGGCGAGCCTTGTTGGTGGGGAAGCCACCCAGGACTGCATCGATAGGGGGTTGCACCCTTGCTACTGCTCAGATTGGCCAGTTCATGAAGCTTGATGAGATGTCAGAGACATCCATCAACCATGGCGGCCTTTCTTTGGTGGGGAACGCCCCCCGTCTAGGCGTCGTTGTCAGGGTTACGACTGATCATGATGGCGTAGTCCCTGGATGCCCTGGTAAAGGCACCATAGTCATCGACGTGGTGCTCAATGTTGCAGACGATGGCACCCTTGAGGGTCCCATGGAGCGATAGGACGTCGCCCATGGAGAGCGTGGCGCGACGACCGTAGTAGTACTCATAGTAGAACTGGTCAGAAATTGTAATTGAATAAGTTGTGGGGGAGCCCTCGAGTGAACAGTCTTTTGTATTTATGAATACATCAGTCCTTTTCGTGATGAAATCACTTTGTAAGTGATGAATTTGTGTGAAAAATGAATAAGTTTTCAACTTTTGTTATGGCAAACAGTTTTTTCAGCTCTTCTCCCTCTTTTTGTAAAAGAGGTTTCATGCCTTCTGACCCTTCCCATAGTTAAGGTCACAAAAAAGTCAGAGTGCGAGTGAGCCAATTCTGATCACGCTGGTGAGCAAGGAGGCCATAGCCGCAGATTTTGTTCCCAAAATCCTAGCCCTTAGGATTTGCCATGAGAAAAGAGAGAAAACACATAGAATGTTTGCGAAGATAACACATAGAGTATTTGCAAGATAAATGTACTTATATCAGCCCCCGAGTGAGGTCCGCCCCTCACATTTTGCAGGGGTAGGATGTCCCTAAAGATCGAGGATTTTTATGACAAAAACTGACAAGAGAAGGTATGCGTTTATTTAAGGGTAAAAACGACATAGCTACTCAATGTTCCAGGCATTAGTGAAGACCTCACCGTTGATGGTTTTCAACTTATAGGCACCTGGCTGGAGTACTTCTGTGATGATGTATGGCCCCTCCCAGGGTGGGAAGAGCTTGTGATGGTCCTTGTTGCTTTGCACGAGGTGGAGAACCAGGTCTCCGATGTTGAAGGCTCGGTCCCACACCCATCGGCTATGGTACCGATGCAGTGCTTGCTGGTACTTGGGTGAATAGAGGAGGGCGATGTTGCGGGCTTCGTCTAGCTAGTCCATGGCGTCTTTGTGGGATGCCTCAGCTCCCTGTTCATCGTATGCTCCAATCCTTGGTGCTCCATAGTCGAGGTTGGTTGGGAGGATGGCCTCGAAACCATAGACCATGAAGAAAGGTGTGTAGGCGGTGGCCCGGCTAGGAGTCGTCCTTAGGCTTCAGAGCACCATAGGGAGCTCGGTGACCCAGCGTGCACCAAATTTGTTCAACCGGTTGAAGATCCTAGGCTTGAGGCCTTGTAGGAGCATGTCGTTTGCGTGCTCAACGTGCCCGTTCATTCGGGGGTGCATGACGATAGCTCAATCTACCCGGATGTGTTGTTCATCATAGAATCGAAGGAATTTCTTGCCGGCGAACTGTGTGCCATTGTCCGTGATGATGGAGTCCAATACTCCAAAGCGATGGATGATATCGAGGAAGAACAACATAGCTTGCTCAGACTTGATCACGGAGATCGGCTAAGCTTCGATCCATTTTGTGAATTTGTCTATGGTGACAAGCAAGTGGGTGTAGCCCCCAGACGCCTTCTTGAGAGGTCCAACTAGATCAAGCCCCTAGACTATGAAGGGCCATGTGATGGGCATCATCTAGAGTGCCTGGGTCGAGAGGTGAGTTTGCTGAGCGTAGTACTAGCACCCTTCATAGGTGCGTATGATCTACTCGGCGTCGGCTACTATAGTGGGCCAGTAGAAGCCCTGTCAGAATGCGTTCCCAACCAAGGTTCTAGGCATGGCATGGTGATCACAGACCCTACCATGGATATTGCTCAGCAGAAGCTTCCCCTGTTCAACGAGGATACAGAGCTACAAGATCCCGGTGTGGCTTCGTTTTTAGAGTTCGCCCTCTACAAGAACGAAGGACTTGGCACGACGTGCGAGCCGTCAAGCTTCCGTCTTGTCCGTCGGTAGCGTGTCACGAAGGAGGTAGTCGAGGTAGAGTGTTCTCCAGTCGTCCAGAGGGTCAGGCTCTATCGCTGGATCCTCTTCAAGCTCCTTGACCTCAGAGCCAGACCAAATCGTCGGTTGGTTAGCCCCTGGGGCTAGATTAGATGGACCGTCGTCAGCCCATTTTGACCCTTCATAGTGTACCGAGGGCTTGTGTTGGTCGCTGGTGAAGACACCCGTTGGCATCGATTCTTAGTCGGACGCTGCTTTTGCAAGCGCATTGACCGCCTCATTGAGGTGCCTTGGGATGGCCGCCTCATTGAGGTGCCTTGGGATATGATTGAGTTTGAGGCCATCGAATTTGTCCCCTAGCCATCAGACTTCTTGGCAATACACAACCATCTTGGCATCGTGACAGCTCGACTCCTTCATGACTTGGTTGATGACCAGTTGGGAGTCGCCCCGAATGTCAAGGCGTCAGATGCCCAACTCAATGGCGATGCGTAGGCCATTGACGAGTGCTTCATACTTGGGCACATTATTGGATGAGGGGAAATGGAGATGAACCATGTACCTCATGTGGACCCCGAGGGGTGATACGAAGACTAGCCCCACGTCGGCGCCCTTCTTCATTAGGGATCCATCGAAGTACATAATCCAATACTCTTAATCGACGACCGCTGGTGGTGTTTGGACCTCGGTCCATTCCGCGATGAAGTTAGCCAACACTTGGGATTTGATCGTCATTCGAGAGGCATACGTGATGTGTTGATCCATCAACTCGAGTGCCCACTTTGCGGTTCTTCCTATGGCGTCCTAGCTCTAGACGACCTTGCCGAGGGGGAATGATGTCACGACCATCACGGGGTGTGACTTGAAGTAGTGGCGTAGCTTCCTTTTGGTGATGAGGATGATGCATAGGAGTTTCTAGATTTGGGAGTAGCGGGTCTTAGAGTTGGATAGTACCTCGCTGATGAAGTACACATGGCGCTGCACCTTGAGGGCGTGCCCCTCTTCCTCCCGCTCTACTACCAGGGCGGCGCTGACCACTTGTGTGGTGGCCGCTATGTATAGCAGGAGGGATTCTCCGTCGCTTGGAGGAACTAGGATCAGGGGCCTTGTCAGAAGCAGTTTGACCATGTCAAGTGCCTCCTGGGCCTCGGATGTCCACTCAAAGCGGTCGGCTTTCTTCAAGAGTTAATAAAGGGGGAGACCTCATTCGCCGAGGCACGAGATGAATCAGCTGAGGGCGGCGAGGCACCCTATGATTCGCTGAACCCCCTTTATGTTCTAAATCAAGCCCATCCTTGTGATGGCTGAGATCTTCTCCGGGTTGGCTTTGATGCCACGCTCAGAGATGTTGAAGCCGAGCAGCATGCCCCTCGGGACCCCAAAAATACATTTCTCGGGATTGAGTTTGATGCCATTTGCTCAGATTTTTGCAAAGGTTTGCTTAAGATCAGCAACAAGGTGGTCGACCCATTTGGACCTAACCACGATGTCATCAACATAGGCCTCAACGGTCCACCTGATGAGGTCCCCAAAGCATTTGAGCATACAGCGCTGGTACGTAGTCCCAATGTTCTTTAGTCCGAACAACATTGAGACATAACAGAATGATTCGAAGAGGGTGATGAAGGATGTCGCAAGCTGGTCGGACTCTTTCATCGTGATTTAATGGTAGCCAGAGTACGCATCAAGGAAGTAGAGGGTTTCACACCCCAAGGTAGAGTCGACTATTTGGTCTATGCGTGGCAAAGGGAACGGATCCTTTGGACATGCCTTATTGAGGCCTGTATAGTCAATACACATCCTCCATTTCCCGCTCTTCTTTCGTACAAGAATGGGATTAGCTAACCACTCTAGGTGGTATACTTCCCTGATGAATCCGGCCGCCGAGAGTTTGGCTATCTCTTCGCCTATGGCCCTGTGTTTCTCCTCATCAAAGCAACGCAGGCATTGCTTCACTAGTCTGGAGCCTGGATGGATCTTCAAGGTATGCTCGGCGACCTCCCTCAGAATGCCTGGCATATCTAAGGGTTTCTATGCAAAGATGTCTTTGTTTCCACGAAGGAAGTCGATGAGCGCGCTTTCCTATTCGGAGGAAAGCGTGGTACCAATACGTACCGTTTTACCCTCGGAGCTGCTGGGATCTACGAGGACCCCCTTGGAGCCCTCTGCTAATTTGAACAACCCGGTCGACTTCTTCACGTCGGGCGCTTCTTCGGTGACCTCCTCCTTGAGGGCGGCGAGTTCCCTGGAGGCGACGATTGTCGTGGTGTGGCCACAACACTCGACCTCACACTCGTAGGCGCGCTGGAAGGAGATGTCGACGATGATGACCCTGTGGGGGCCCGACATCTTTAGCTTGAGGTATGTATAGTTGGGGATGGCCATGAACTTCGTGTAGCATGGATGTCCCAGGATGGCGTGGAAGGTTCTAGGGAACCCAACCACCTCAAAGGTGAGGGTCTCAGTCCTGTAATTGAACTAATCCCCAAAGGTAACGGTAGATCGATCCACTCGAGTGGCATGGCCTGCTTCTTGGGCACGATGCCATGGAAAAGTTCTCAGGTTGGGTGGAGGCGTATCTGGTCAGCGCCCATCTCATTAAGCGTCTTGGCGTACATGATGTTGAGGCCGCTGCCCCCGTCCATCTGCACTTTGGTGAGCCGCTTTGGGCCAATGATTGGGTCGACTACAAGCGAATATCTCCCTGGGTGGGGGACGGTATCTGGATGGTCGGTCCGATTGAAGGTTATGGCGGACTCCAACCACTGGAGGAAAGGAGGTGTGGCTGGTTGGGCCATGTAGACTTTGTGGCGCACGACCTTCTGACGGCGTTTGGAGTCATAGGCCGCTGATCCTCTAAAGATCGGCAGCCATTTGGCGTTGGAAAGCCATCGTCCTTCTCCTCGATGTCATCCATAGTGGGGGAGGGTCTTTTCCCTGCTCCCCTTTGTTGGAGCCTCCCGACAAGAACCGCTGCATGAGGCTGCAGTCCTTGAGCAGATGCTGAATAGGAAAGGCGTGGTTTGGGCATGGCCCCTCAAGTAGTTTTTTGAAATGGTTTGGAGTGCCCTCTGTGGGTTTCCACCCACCCTTGCGGTCAGCCATGGCCACGAGCGAGTCCTCGTGCCGTTGCTTCTTATTCTTCCTTTTGGCGGAACGATTGGAGGTGCCTTCGTCGGCACCCTCATCCTGCCTTGCCTTGCCCTCGAGGCAATCGAAGATCTCTCCGACCGCCTTTTCTCTTGAGGCATGGCTGGTGGCGATGTCCAAGAGTTCCTTGGTGGTTCACGGGCCCTTGCATCCTAGCTTATGAAACAGGGACTCACAGGTCATCCCGGACAGGAAGACTCCTATCACGTCGGCATTGGCGACGTTAGGGAGCTCATTGCATTATCGGGAGAAGCACCGAATGTACCTATGGAGGGTCTCTCCAACCTTCTGACGATAGTTCTTGAGGTCCCATGGGTTCCCGAGGCACTTTCATGTGCCCTAGAAGTTTCCCACAAAGATCTCCTTTAGATCCGTCAAACTCTGGATTGCATTGGACGGCAGGTGTTCCAACCACGCTTGTGCCGAATCGGCCAAGAACAGTGGAAGGTTGCGGATAATGAAGTCATAATTATCCGCACCACCAGCTTGACAGGCAAGCCGATAGTCTTCGAGCCAAAGTCTGGGGTTTATCTCCCCAGAGTACTTAGGGATATTGGTAGGTAGTCGGTACCTTGGTGGGAAAGCAGCGTTGAGGATGTGTCGGCTAAAGGCCTAAGGGCCTAGTAGGCCAGGGCTCGGGCTCCGATCCTCACTGCTATCGTAGCGTCTGCCGCGACGAGGATGATAGCCATGGTGGGCTCCTTCTCTCGAGTCGCTGTAGGTGCGTCTGCGGGCGTCAAGAGTGCTGCGTGCGTCGCGGTTGCGTCTGAGACGTTGATGTATCGGGATCGCAACACACTGCTTGCCGCCTTGTGGTGCCTAGTGGATTGATATGTCCTTGGTGGGGTGCACTGAGGGTTTGTGTTGGCTGGTGTTGAGCTCATGTCATTGAGATAACAAGCTCTCTGCCTGCTGTGCCGCCACACGCTCAAGCAGCGTGCGAATTTCACGATGGGCTCGATGATCCTTGGGCGTTGCAGCCTCTGGAAGGCCATGGAGCAAGGCCATTGTAGCGGCGATGTTCTGGCTTGCCCGAGCGAAGTGAGGAAGGGTTTCATCATCGGTGATGATCCTTCGGTTTACGTCATGAGCCACGGCGCGTGCGCGCCCACCGTCTCCATGGCGTTCAATCTCCCTATCAACCTCTGCGTATTCCCACACAAGCTATTGTCCGGTTTCATCGACCTCCCGCTTTCGGGCTCTCAGCTGCTCCACCCCTACGCGAGGTGGGGTCATTGTCTCCCCTTCGGTTTCACCACCGAAGTTGCTTGCCAGGGTAGCCTCCTCCACGAAGACGCTTTCGACATGTCCCTCTGGGGGTACCCACCATGAAACATTCCTGGGAGGGGTGATGGCCCCCCCTGCTGGAGTTAGAGCCAGAGTCTGACCCGGCTCCTCCGCGAGGAGGTCGTGGAGGGATTCTGTGATACTTTCGATCATCCCCATGAACTCGTTGTTCATGGGCAATGGGATCATGCGCTGTGCCACTAGGTGGCTAATGGTCGTCGTGGCATTGCGGAAACCAAATAGAAGCGTCACCAGGGCGCTCCGTGTGGAGTGTTCCGGAGAGAGGGTGAGGCGGCGCGGGTCCTCCCTAGACGGCCAGGGTCTAAGGGAGATGTCGGGCTGGCGCTCAAGCCTCCCGTAGTCGAAGCCGATGGAGGGGAGAGATTAGATGGCGGCGTGGGCCAATGCCAACTCTCCTCCCACCGTGATGATGAAGTCCAAGTCACCGAAACACACGTGTGCGCTCAGAACCCAGCTGATTGCATGGCTAGCCATCCGAGGCCTGATTTGGAACGCGCAAAGGCCCCTATCTGGTGCGCCAACTGTCGGTGTTTCAAACAAACACCAACTAGTAAATTTATATTATTGCGTGTTAGGCTCAGATGGTGTACTAAAGAACACAAGGTTTAGACTGGTTCGGGTGGAATATCCCTACGTCCAGTTTGCTGCTGCTCATATTATTAGTACCGAAAAAAGGTTCGTAGTAGGGGGTACAAACGGTCGAGAGAGGGATATGTCCCAAGTCTCTGATGAAAAGGTCGAAAGGACGCTAAGAGCTCGGTTGCTGCTTGGCTATGTGTTGTGTGTGGAATTGATCCGTCCCCTTAGTGGGGTGCCCTGTCCTCCCTTTTATAGACCAAGGGGGGAGCAGGGGTTATAGATGGGAGAAAGAGGAAAAAACCAAAGATAGAGAAGGTCCTTCGAAGGTGCTAGGTCTTCCTTTTCCCTTGAGCCTGCCCTACTGTCATGGTAGACCACGCCAGGGATAGCATGTTTCGCTGATCTTGATAGGGCCGGGCTCTGGCTTTGTTTTAGCGAGTGGTCATGTCTCATCCTCCCCCGGCGGACGGTGCGGTGTGTCAGGGCACCGAGCCATGACTCTGTGGGGAGTAGACGGAGAAATAACTATACGCTTGTACTGTAGATGATGTGAGTTCTTCCTTGGATTGTAGTGGTTGTCGTATGCTTGTGTCAGGATCCACGCCTGAGGGCTGATGGCGGTGCCTACAACACTGTAGGACAAAAGTCGGCGCCTATAACACTATTCGGGCTTTGTTAGGTCGAAATGGGAATAAAGTGCCTGTCCTGTCGTATCCTGATGGTACCTTCCTGTAGGCGTGTAGGGCATGGTCCTCGGTACTGCGGTTGATTCGAATATCCTGTCGTACCCTGTGCTCATCATTATGAAGGAGCAGGGTGCAGTCATCGGGCGAGACGGAGCCAGCCCTCAGCCATCGGGCGAGGCGAAGCCTGCCCTCAGCCGTCGGGCGAGGCGGGGCCTGCCCTCAAACGTCGGGCGAGGCGGAGCCAGCCCTCAGCCATCGGGCGAGGCAGAGCCTGCCCTCAGACATTGGGCGAGGCAGAGCCAACCCTCAGCTGTCGGACGAGGTGGAGCCAGCCCTCAGCCGCCGGGCAAGGCGGGGCCTGCCCTCAGACGTCGGGCGAGGCGGAGCCAGCCCTCAGCCGTCGAGCGAGGCGGAGCCTGCCCTCAGATGTTGGGCACGGCGGAGCTAGCCCTCAGCCATCGGACGAGGCGAAGCCAATCTTCAGTCCTCTGGGCAAGAAGTGTAGTTGCGTTCTTGTCTGTTCGGGAGTATCAACGTTTGATGGTTATCAGTTCTACCTCATTGGGTACCCCAGTATTAGGTCCCTGACACATCTCTTACACTTTCATCCTCGCTTCATGTAAAAGAGTTAACCCGGAAGTGCTACGTTTAGAACGAAGGATTATAAGCTGGCCCTTACCCTCCTAAACTTTCAGGCGGTACAAAATCCACCAACTACAACCACACGTAAGACACTTGGACCATATGGGCCAACTTCACAACTACTACAGGCTACTAATGGGCTATGGTGTTACATACACCAAGAGTGTTAATTTTTCAAAATTTATTTGAATTTCAAAAAAATAAGTGAAAATTTCACATTCATAGGGGGGTCCTGGATCTAGAATAGGTGCAGGGTGGTTTAGTCTTGTGTAAAGTCTACGAGCATGTATAGATACAGCTCCAGGGGTCCTTGTAAAGAATGATGAATGTTGAAACTAGTTGTCCACTGCCTCGCTTCGGCATTCTCCTTTCGTCATACTTTCGCTACACTCCATATGTGGGCCTTCATTAACTCAACAACCACTCGGTGTTTGAAGGCTTAGGCCGAGAACAACATCCCTCATGGTCTATTTTCCATTATACTTCTCCGTTGGTATTAAAATGCTTGTACACTTCAGTATCTAGTTTTATTTTTTATATTTAATAATCCCCAAAATTTTCATTAATAATGACCAAAATTTCTCATTTACTAATGCTTTGTTTCTTTTTCAAAGGTTCGTCTCTTTAACCTTCCCTTCCCTTCATGGTAGAAATTAATTTAGGTGAATCAAGTGTTAAGACTAGAGAAACTTTGAACTAAATGCCAAAGATCATGAATCATCAGAGGCCAAGTACACAATAATCACATTGATCCTATTTATTGGCATCTATGCCTAAATCTAGTTTTTTTACTCCTAATCTCCCCTCTTACTAGCAAGATTCAAGTTGATTTAACAAGCTAAAATTGCCATACTTATATGAAAACTTAATTATACCTTTTATTTCATATGTTTGCCCATGTGGATAATGTTCTAATTATCTATTAGAAAAAGTTTCATAATCTTTTAATAAACCAACTAAAATACGACTGAACAAAAGCATTTATTAAAGTTTCAAAACCTTTTAATCAGCCAATTATTTTGTACTACCTCGGCTTCAAATTATAAGTATTTTAGTTTTTGAAATACATCATTTTTATTATGTATCTAGATATGACCTATATCTAAATACATAGGAAAAACTATGCACTACCTAGAATAAGTATCCTGTGACCGGTAACTCTCACTGAGTAGATAAAAAAAATTAAGGATTAGCCTGGGGCTCAAATATTTTTTTTATACGTGGCAGCTAGAGAAGAGAACGTGAGGGTCGAGAGCCACCCGAAATTTGGGCGGTCAGAACTGGCGCCATCGAAACCCAAACGCAAGCCCGCAAAAGACAGCACGCGTCGCGCGTGACTTCTTTCCCGGTCGCCACTTCCCATCCGCTCGCGCCGCCATTTTTCCCAGCGCCCGCACGCAGATAGGGTCCCTCGCCCGCTAACGGAGCCGCAGCCCAGCCCTTGCGCTCGATCCCCGCCCGTGAGAATCGGACCCGACGGCGCGAGACCCCCACCCACCGTGAGTCCCCGGCCCTCGGGACCTCCCCCGGCGACGCCTGCGACTACCTGGCCGGCGCGAGTCTCCGGCCCTACGCATCCCGCACCCCCGGCAGCGCAAGACATTGTTGCGGTATCACCACCCACCGTAAGCACTTCGTTCCAGGCAGCCACGCGGTCCCGCGCTTTCCTGGCAGTCGTGACTTCCCCAGTCCCCACCGCCAGCTGACCGGCGAGCTGACGATGGTACTCTCTACAGCAGGTACAAGGCACGCCCTGTTGTTCTTGTTTGCTTGTTCTTAAACAGTAGTGCGGGTACAAGGCATGCCCAATTTTGCACGGAATTGAGGAAAATCACCCTAAAAAGCTTTCAGTCTGTTACTCCACACACACTAGTTTGAGATTTTGGACTGAATTCTCAGATCTAACTGAACTGTAATCAGTAGTGTTCCTTCCTCTAGGGGCAGTTGAGAGAATCCTGGGACTATGCATTATCTGAAATTTATGCATGGAGATATCATATCTTATTGACATATTGAGAAGCTTGATAAGCTGTTTTTGACTGAACGAGTGCATTGTTTTGGCTACAGAGTGCCAGAAGTTTCAAGGCTTATTTGGTTCCTATCACTGGAAATGAGCAACCTAGTGGAGTGCCATACCAGGAACATGTAAGAATTGGTTTTATTAAGTGCATCAATTCATTAAGAATTTGGACTGACACATGTCTTTGATTTCAGTTGCTAGAAACTCAAAATGCATATGCCAGCAATCCAGGTCCCAGCAGACGCAGCCACGCACGAGCCACAAATAGGTATAGTGGGGAACCGTGTCCAAAGTCTCCTGCTGTTCTAACTGAGTGCATATAACTGAACTAACTGAGTGCATATAAATGAACTTTAGCCTCATGGTTCTTTACTGGGATCAACAGATATCCCTCAGTTCTGAACTGCTGCTACCAACTGATGGTGGCTGTTTTTCCAGTTCGATAACTTTGTTTACTTTCATATACAAATGCACAGGTTAATGAAAAGTTAAGACAAAGCGAATAACTGATCAGTGGCTCCTTGATTAAGCAATCAAATCAAAAGGCCAAAATAATGTAATAACTCAGTAACTGATTGTTGTCACTACCTTTCTTTGTTGTACACATAGGTGTTCCTGCTTGCTCGGTTTAGTTAACATCATGCTGCCCATCAATTCAAAACTTGAGAACCAGTATAAGCTTCTGCTAACCAATCATGATCCTGCTAGTTTGTTCGAATTGTGTTTTTCCAACTATATATTGCCTGCCAACTGTATTATAACATGCTTACTAAAATGGATAGAAATTTATCTTTTTCAGGCAATAAAAACAAGAATCATGACATGTGTGTACTACTCAGAAAGATGTGTGCTCTCTGTTTGCAGAGAATGAACTCAGTGGTTTTGTAGTAAGAGCTCGAATTATGCTAACATATGGATGCTTTGATTGGTAGTGTGCAAATAGTGAATTCTCCGACTCATAGCTTATTGATCTTTGATATTGACTTGCTACTTGCCATCTGTATTCTGAAATTTAGTTGTCAATTTCAATAGTAAATTATACTATATATATATATAGAGAGAGAGAGTAAAGTGCACCAGCGGTCCCTAAACTTGTACCGTTGTATCATCTCGGTCCCTAAACTCGCAAATCGACCGTTTAGGTCCTCAAACTTGTTCATCTGTGTCATCTCGGTCTCTAAACTTATTCGGCTGTGTCATCCCGGTCCTTAAACTTGTAAATCGACCGTTTAGGCCCTCAAACTTGTTCAGTTGTGTCATCCTGGTCCCTAAACTTGGTTTTGAGTCCCATCTGGGTTAAAACAGGGTGATCTAAAAACTTTATATCAAAAAATAATTCATAACGTTTTCATATGAACTCAAATGAAGATAAACTTTATATTAAAATTGAAGCCCTCGATGCGATCTACGACTTTGTAGTTGAATTTTTTTTGAATTAAAACTGTTTAGGGTCCCAAAATATTATTGTATGTTTATAGATTTTGAAATTTAAAATTAAATTTTGGGACACTAAATGACTTCAAACAAAAAACTTTTCAACTACAAAGTTGTAGATCGTATTGAGAACTATAACTTTCATATAGACCATATCAATATCCAAGATTTCTTGGATTTTGAAATTTGAAATTTAAAATTATCAAACAATCTTGGATATTGATATGATCTATATGAAAGTTATAGTTCTCAATACGATCTACAACTTTGTAGTTAAAAAGTTTTTTGTTTGAAGTTATTTAGTGTCCCAAAATTTAATTTTAAATTTCAAAATCTATAAACATACAATAATATTTTGGGACCCTAAACAGTTTTAATTCAAAAACGTTTCAACTACAAAGCCGTAGATCGCGTCGAGGGCTTCAATTTTGATATAAAGTTTGTCTTAATTCGAGTTCATATGAAAAAGTTTTGAATTATTTTTTTATATAAAGTTTTTAGATCACCTTGTTTTGACCCAGATGGGACTCAAAACCAAGTTTAGGGACCGGGATGACACAACTGAACAAGTTTGAGGACCTAAACGATCGATTTGCAAGTTTAGGGACCGGGATGACACAGCCGAACAAGTTTAGGGACCGAGATGACACGGATGAACAAGTTTGAGGACCTAAATGGTCGATTTGCGAGTTTAGGGACCGGGATGACACAGCGGTACAAGTTTAAGGACCGCTGATGCACTTTACTCATATATATATATATATATATATGTCTTGAATTATATTTTTTCTTTGGCATATAAACAATTATTTATCAAAAATTAAAAGAGACAACTAAACTAAGAATTGAATTTTGCACCCGACACTAAGCAATCAATGGCCTAACCACTAGATCACAACCTTATTTATAAAAATCCTAGTGTCAAATGTGTAATAATTAATTCCTAACCATAGTTACCTGACTGAGGAAGACAATATTACACACATGAGACATACTGAAAAAGGAAAATTTATTACAAATACAATAATATAGTAACCTTTGAGCAACATAATTATTTCAAAATGTTGAAACCTGTCACCACATAAATTGGGCAGCCGGCGCCAAAGACTTGGGCAGCTGGCGTGCTATGAAATTTTCACGTGCGCGTGACAGCACTGGCAAAAGGTTCAACCCGCAGTTTTTCTTTGACCTGCCTAAACTCTAGAAGGCGGCAAGCAAAAAAACGAACGAAAGAAACAAAACCCACCCGAGCATGGCACTCATTTATTGGGTTCTTCATTTTCTTAGGAATATGCTTTCTTATTGTTCTGCTTGCTTGTTCAATGTGTATAGGTGAATGTTGCTGAGTTTACTTTGAGTATGCAACTGATATATATTTTTAAACAAACGGGCAGCAAAGAAACAATCTTTTATATTTTTTTTGTATCAGCTATTTGAAATGGATATGTTACTCACCTATGCTCTAATACAATAAGACTAATTTGGATATTTTTTCTTGTATTGTGCAGAACATGCAGAACATTTTGGCAACGAACACCAGGAATACTGCCGGAACAAGAGGCCCAAAGAGAGTCTCCATGCCACCTGTTGGCCAAGACTGGTTTTGGTGAGCCTGTGAAGGAAGCAGTTGTAAGTACATGTCTAGGTTTTGTTTTTTGCTATGGTTGATAAGCATGATCAAAATTAAATGGACTGTTCTAGACTTGAAGCTATTTTGTTGTTTCATTTCTTGTTCCAGGTGTACATCTATGTTCCTTACTGATTTGTTTGTACAAGACCAGAATTTTCTATATGAAACAAAAGTTGTGGAACTTGATGGGCCAAACAGTAATACCCCGTTTGGATGTCGATATTGGAGCCTAGACATTGGAATTGGAATTAGAATCAGGTTTCCTCAATAACGATATTGTCAATATGCTGCGGCCATGTGTTATGCTTTTCTTATAAGTCAGCCATTGCTTGAAATTTTTGAACATTTGCATATATACTAATGCAAACTATTTTTCTTACCATGTTAGGCTCAAATGGATGCCGCCATGGCTCAGCCTACACCAAAAGGGGAACAACTAGTGACTCCTGCTGAAGCTGTTGCCATCAGGTAAATTTCTTGGAAATGTTGGCCTTGAGCCAGTAGCCCCAAAGAGAAGCGCTACTGCTGTTGCACGTGTACAGGAGTTGGAGGTTCAAGTTGTGGCAGAGAACCTGGTCATCTTTTGTAGTGGTTGGTAATTAGTTTGTCGCTTGTATGAACCGCGATGTATATGTGTATATATGACCTACATAGTTGGCATGGAAGCACTATATGTGTTGGTAGTTGGTTTGTACTACCTCTGTCCACAAAAGAATGCAATTGTAGGAACCGTGCCGGTCAAGCTAGTTCATGTTTGATCAACTTTATAGTAAATAATATTATCATTTATGTCTCTAAATAACTTTATTATAAAAATATATTCTATACATAATTTAATGATACTTATTTTATATCACCAATGTCAGTACTTTTTTATACAAATTTAGTTAAAGTTTTCTTGAAAAACGAGAATTGCATTCTTTTGTGGACCGATGGATTGAACTAATGTTAGTTTGTGGCTATGTCAGGAACCACAAGATATATGTATGTATGACCTGGTAGTTGGTATGAACTAATGTAAATTTTGTGATTATGTTTGCCTCCAAAATTTTTACTAAATACATACTAGTATACTTAAGCAGATAATTATTAGTCCGAGAATAAGAATACCCTAGTAAGCTAATAACATGAATTAAATTAGAATTGCATAAGTCTGCAGCATGGAACACTATGTGTCTATGCGATCGCCGGGCAAGATGAATCAGGTTGCAAGCATTGTCAATGCAGACCGCAAATATCAATTGACTGGATCAGGAAAAGATGCAAACATCAATAGCCGATTAGTTCAACAACTAAGACATGATCAAACTAAAGTAGATATAGCCGGTGTGGCCATGCACTTGTTGCTCACCGCGTGCTCGTCGTCAAGAGCTAGCAGTGATGAGGCCGAGGCACTTTCCCTTCTCTCGTCGGAGGATTGAGGAGCCTCTTGATTCCTTGATCAATCGATGGGCACCGCGCCGTGTGCCGTTGTGTTGTTTTCCACGGCGATAGACGTCGGGAGTTGAGGAGGGTGACAACAGTTCTCGTAAGCCGCTGGTTGAGATGAGATGACTCATTTGCAGGCATGGGCCCTTTTGCTATACCGAAAGCGTACTAAGTAGAGGTGTTTCCTACAACAGCATATTACAACGACACTAGGATTTATAGCAACCAAACCGATATGTAGCAATAGCAACATACTATTGCCTCGCTTTAGATATTTAGTTGCAATAAACAATTACCTATTGCAATGGTCGTGATAAATATTACAACCAAACCAAACTGTGGCAATAGCAACATATTATTGCATCGTCTTAGAAATTTAGTTACAATACACAGTCTACCTATTGCAATGGTCGTGAGAAATATTACCACCCAACAATATTGTGGCAATAATTTCAAGCAATAGCAACAATGTTCTATTTGGTTGCAAGAGCACCAGGCAGTTGCAACGCCAATCAATACTAATGCAACTAAATGTCATCATGGCAAATTATTAACCAATAGCAACACTTTTCAAAATGGGTTGCTATAGGTCTCACCTCTTGCAACACCAAATGTAAAAATTGCAATGCACTATTTTTGTGGCAACACAGTCCCCTATTGCCACGTTTTTGGATAAATGTTGCAAAACACACCCCTACTACAACACAATTTGTGGTGATGTAAATGGCGTTAAGTGACAATAGGGTCGAAATCTTGTAGTACAGTGATATGATGGACCTATCGACGTCAGACCTGCGTACTACCCGGCTATGACGAGGAGAACTTCAACACCGGACCAGAGTACCATCCGGTTGTGATGACGAGAACATCAACACCGGTCCGAGCGTACCATCCGCCGGTGATGTAGGTGCTAGCGCATGCGGTCGGTGTTCCCTCCGGCGGTAAAGAGGGGTAGCGTCACCACCGCCATTGTGTTTGTTTCGGCAGTAATGTTTTGTCCATTACTGCCGGTGTTACCACTATGCATCATTATTGTTCACAATACATTATAACACCAACAATGCAGAAATTAAATTTCATGGCTTACGCATCGCCAGCAACATATATATTTTTTAGAACACCACCGAGATAAATATCCATACAAAATGACAGCAACATACATAGTTTTCAACCACAGCAACATAACGTCCAAATCCAACCATAATGAATATATAGTTTTTAGAACACAAACAGACGTCAGAAATGAAACCAACATTCCAAGGTCAGGAACCGTAGCACCTTGATTAGATAAGGTAATGGTCTCCATAATGAAACCGTCAAGATCTTCTTGCAGCCCAGATATCTCCAAAATGGTCAGCTCCACTAAAGATGACACTACTGTCTGCAACACAAGAAAAAAAGGTGAAACACAGTTAAGACAAGCTTTGGTGCACAGTCTAAGTAGGTCGCTAGGTTGTCAATTGACTGAAGGGCTTCAAGGGCCAACCTCTGAGCCAGAGGATAGATCATAGATGAGGTTCTTCTCATCCTTCTTCTCATCTTTCTTCTTCTTCTTTTCTTCGTTCTCATAATCATCTCTATAGGTGTCATCGGTCATCATATCTCCCAACACTTGGTTTGGTGTCATGGTGTCCAAACCACTCCTCACTAAAATATTGACCAATATGCCAAATCTTCAGGGCAAGCATCTCAAGAACTTGTGGGAGAAGTCCTTGTCCTTCATCTCTTCTCCAAGTGCTTTGAGATCATTGACAAGCACTTGAAGCCTATGAAACATCTTTGGCACACTCTCATCTTCCTTCATCTTAAAGCTTGCAAACTTCTCCTTGAGAATGTATGCCTTTGCACCCTTCACGGCTTGAGTGCTCTCAAATGATTTCTCCAACTTCTTCCATGCCTCATGAGCCCTCTCAATATTATTGATTTGCTCAAATGTTCTCTCGTCCAAAGCACCATGAATGACACTAAGAGCAATGTCATTGTTCTAGAGTAGCACTTCTTCGGCGACGGTGGGAGCCTCTTCATTGGCAATCTCAATCTTGGTCTCCACTACCTTCCACACCTTTCTATTGATTGACTTGATGTAGGTGGTCATCTTTGCCTTCCAATAAGGATAAATTTGAGCTATCAAATTGGGGTGGCTTCTTGGTGTTGTTGATTTGAGCAATTTTGATACCGAAGGTTGTTAAGCCTCAAATCACGGTGACCACGGCTCCGATACCACTAGAAAGGTCCTAATGGCTAGAGGGGGGGATGAATAGCCTATTGAAAATTTCTACAACAACACTTAGCAAAGATGTTAGACAATTAAATGACGAAGCGAGTGTTGCCCTAGCTTACTAAAAATGCAAGCCACCTACCACAATTCTAGTGACTATGATCTCTAAGCATACAAAGGCTATGTCACTACACTAAGTTAGTGTGCTCTCAAAGACTAACTAAAGAGCCACACTAACCACTAGATCCAACGCAAGCTAGCTCTCAAAACTAATTACACTAAAGAGATTAGCTTACACACTAGGAATGTAATACAAGAGGGGATGGTGATGATTATACCGACGTGTCGGGAGTGTGCCAATCACCAGATGGAGCCAATCAATCAATCACAAGATAACCAATGAAATCCTCGGGACAATGATGACACAATGATTTTTTTATCGAGGTTCACTTGCTTGCTAGCAAGCTAGTCCTTGTTGTGATGATTCACTCACTTGGAGGTTCACGCGCTAATTGGCATCACACGCCAAACCCGCAATTGGGTGCCGCACAACCAACACAAGATGAGGATCACACAAGCTACGAGCAATCCACTAGAGTACCTTTTGGCTCTCCGCCAGGGAAAGGTCAAGAACCCCTCATAATCACCATGATCAGAGCTAGAGACAATCACCAACCACCGCTCGATGATCCTTGCTGCTCTAAGCCATCTAGGTGGCAGCAACCACCAAGAGTAACAAGCGAATCCTGTAGTGAAACATGAAATCCAAGTGCCACTAGATGCAATCACTCAAGCAATACACTTAGATTCACTCTCAATCTCACAAAGATGATGAATCAATGATGAAGATGAGTGGGAGGGCTTTGGATAAGCTCACAAGGTTGCTATGTCAATGCAAATGGCCAAGAGAGTGAGCTTAAGCTAGCCATGGGGCATAAATAGAGAGCTCCCACGAATAGAGCCATTGGCTCACTGCTGCCTGCATTCCCGACGTGACCGGACATGCACCACCCTGTGTCTAGTCATGGGATTGCAACCACGTGTCACACTGATTCAACCGCGATCATTGATCACCAATGGTTGGCTGAGTTCCTCGCGTGTGTTAAATTGTGATCAAACGCGCGACCAAGACAATCGGATGTGCCGATGCCTCATTAGACCAGGCACACACCCGCGCCATCACTCTACGACCGGACGCGTCGGTGCCCGCGGTACCCCAGTGTTAGGTCGACTCCAGAGATGTACTAGAGCTACCCAAACACGATCGGACATGTCCACTTCCCCATGAACGACCGGATGCGCCTCCATCGTGTTAGGTCACCACTTGCCCAGCGTCTAGTCAGAGATGGACGCCGTGTCCTTCTCTGCACAGTTGACCGGACGTGTAGGTCTAGAGTCTGGTCCTACGTCCGGTCACACCAGTGACCCTCTCGACTTCACAAACTTTGCCACAACTTCATCACCCTTGAACAAATGTGCCAACCACCAAGTGTATCACCTTGTGCATGTGTGTTAGCATTTTTTCACAAACATTTTCAAGGGTGTTAGCACTCCACTAGATCTCAATGCATATGCAAAGTGTTAGAGCATCTAGTGGCACTTTGATAATGGCATTTTGATACGAGTTTCACCCCTCTTAATAGTACGACTATCAATCCTAAATGTGATCACACTCGCTTAGTGTCTCGATCACCAAACCAAAAAGCTCTTATCAAAATTCACCTTTGCCTTAAGCTTTTTGTTTTTCTCTTTCTTCTTTTCCAAGTCCAAGCACTTGATCATCACCATGGTCACACAATCATCATGATCTTCACCATTGCTCCACCACTTGGAATAGTGTTACCTATCTCATGACCACTTTGATAAACTAGGTCAGCACTTAGGGTTTCATAAATTCACCAAAACCAAACTAGAGCTTTCACTCGGGAACCACAACCAGGCCGGTGTGGCCTCACCGTGGGTCGCCTCAGGAATAGAGCTGCTTTGTTTTGGGATGAGTCATCCACATCGTGTGCAACGTCCAAGATCAAGTACCATAGTGCAATTCATGGCTAGATGATACACCTCCCACTAGATAACCGTACCATATCGTATGCCTATCCTTCTATAAAAGCCAAGGCTAAGAAGAGGAATCAAGTATGATTCCTTTCTAAACTCGTTACAGTTACCTTCCTTCTCATTATCTTCTAATTCATTCACTCCATCGAGACACCCCATCTTCCAAATCTCTAATGGCAGAGCGGCAGAAGCACCCAAGGGAAGACTCGATGAAGGAGCAGGTGTTCGAAGGTCCTCCCCTCCTTCATGACATGATGCGATGAGAGTACGGTTAAGTATGGATCTTGCCTTTCATCTTACTGTGGTGGTCTTGATGCTTCCTCTTTGTACAATGCTATCTCCATGGTGCATCCGGTACCATGCTTCCCCACTGATGGGGTAGGCACCTCAGCGTCACCACAACCGGCGCCCTAATCTGCCCTCGGGGAGGAGAGCCAGGAGGCAGACCAGCTATAGCTGTGCCTCAATGCCATGGAGAAGACACTTTTCACGTTGGAACGTGAAACAGCTGCAACAGAGGCTATGGCCACCAAGGCCCTTACATGTCTCGCTGGTAAGGCATTGCCATGATCTTGCTCTTTCACTTCGTGCGATGTAGTGTGATTAGCTGTAGGGTTTTCTTATCACTTTTTTTAGGCGTCGAGGAGTAGCTGAACGCCATGTAAGCCGAGGCAATGGAGTTGCATTGGGCCAATGATGACCTGGTTCGATAGATGATGAAGTTGCATTGGGCTAATGATGACCTTGTCCGACAGACGACAGAGGCAACCCTCCTTCGCCGGGATGTCGACGATAATGCCTGTGTCGTCGCCTAGTTGTCGGTGGAAAACAGGCACCGCTTCAACGCCCTTAACGATGCAGTAGTCGCCACTGTCCACGTGGTGGCACCTGCGAGGGCGACCATGAAGCAGTGTCTTCGTGCCTTGCTGGCATGGGTCACGGAGGTGACCAATGTTGACATTTCTTAGCGTTGCTACTAAGAACGAAGTTTAAATCCTAAACCCTAGCAATAGCCCAAAAATGCTTATTGGTATTTATTAACATGTCACTTGGTTGAAGTACTTAACCACCTATTATAAACCTACATCTCCTAACTTTACTAGGTTGTCATCCCTAGTGATGATGCCAGAGATATGTGTTGGTACTACATAGTATTACTACTAGAATAACACTAAGGAGATCTTCATTAAATTATGTGACTATATAAATCTATGAATAAAGAGTATCCGCAATCGCACAGATAATATACCCTTGTAGCATTTTACCCGAGAGTATTCCAGGTATTGTTATTTATATTTTTACCACTGGGAAGGTCTAGCATGGACATGCATTGATAACTTATATTATTGAAGGAGAAGTAAACCATAACAAATACTCTACTCACAACAGGGATAAGTCACAAGATAAGATATGTATATATGATAAGTAATGATAATGATAAATCACTCAAAGCACTCCTTTCTATGGCATTAGCATGGTTAGGTAGAATATTAGAGGAATAATTCCTAAGTCATTCTTAATTATAAGTCAAAGCATACATTTGATTAGTGCAATTACACCTAGTAATCATGGCTAAGATCATCATCATATCTACATAGTAGGGATATTACTAAGGAAGATTGAGGGCAGAGCTCGTTCTACCTTCGTAATCGGACCCTATGTGCGCCTATATTCGGGGAGTGGACTACAAAGGACTCAATGAGAGTGTCACATCCATGATCTACCACATGACTCAGAATATAGGGTGTATCCATAGGTAAACAATATATAAGCACCACACTTACACAATGTCGACCACCCACCCATGGTACCTTGGAGTGAGCATTGTTGGTATATTTGACGCACATAGAAAAATCCACAAGCGCACGGATACCGCTGTAACTTTCACCCGGAAGTATTCCAAGTATCGTATCCACAGGAAACATGTGAGACTAACTATGGTCTAACTTAACAAGGGGTAATGATTAGGTTAAGGGTTAATTTTAACTAGGAGTAGCAACAAGGTTAAGATAAATAGGAGCGTAGAGAGGATAACTGAGGTTCTCTAGTTCGGACATGGGTAAGCCTATGTCTTCTACTATTTAGCTGGGAACATTACTTAAGGAAATACACCAGCAGAGGATGCTTTCCTTAGTAACTGGGTCCTACGTGTGCCTACAGACGAGAGGTGGACTACAAAGGATCAACGATGCTATATAGTATGATGCTATATAGTACTGATGTCACACATGCGATCTACCATCAATCCAGAATGTAGGGGGCATCCATGATTAACCTAAGTCTAAGCACCATACTTACACTCATGATTAATACTCTACTCCCCCCTAGGAAGAGAATAAAGCACTCGAAAGAGAGTCATGATCCTGAAGAACAATATAAACAAGATACTTACTTGAATCAGAAGTTGATTACTAGAGATATCTTGAAGACAAGCTCAAGTAGAACTTGGATATGCCAAGGTACAAGCCATAGCGAGAGCACCGATAGGCCGACATCTCCTCCAAACTCTTCCCTCACTCTCTATCTCACTATTTCTATTTATAAGACTAGATCCTATGGAGGACTAATCTTCTCTTGATAGCTAGCTCTGATCCACATGAGGAGAATATGAATTAGGGTTTCAGGATATGAGGATCTCTGAGAATCTGATGAGGGAGGGGGGGGTAGGGGCTGCTATATAAGGCCAGAGGTAGAGTAGCGGCCAAGGAATCGAGGTGGAGTAAGGGGCAAGGACTCTAGGAGGAGTAGGGGCAAGGAATTGCCACATCATTGATCCGCATCAACTCTCCTGACCACCGTTGGATGAACCGATATAAAATCACCTTAAAATCAATGGTGTAGATTGTAGGAAGGACTACGCGGTGGTGGAGGGTGATGGGCCACCCTCATGGGCCAAGCGGCCTCCCTAGTGGGCCAGCTAGCTCACTATGGTGCCAGGTGGGCTCCTCCTTCCGGTGGTGAGGCTTAGGCTCCGTCTTGAGTCGACTTTCGTAGGTGTCACTAGTAGAATAACTTGTTATCGTTGATTTGCTCATTTGGAGTGTATGATAGTGCTCTCAGGAGCTATTTTCTAGATAAATCCTCCTACAATCATAAAATCACCAAAGCTCATGGAATTCATTAGTTTAAACCTCTAAACCTTCATCGGTGATTACATTTATGCCCTTATATATATTTAATTGATGGTTTATAATGGTTGTTAACTACCATCAACAACTCCCCCAAGCTTAACCTTTGCTAGTCCCTTAGCAAAGCTAAACTCAGTAATGGATCTAGAGTTGCTACAATATTTTCACGCCTCAAAAGTACACAGGTGTTCAATCAAAAATTCTCCTTCGGATTAGAATAAACTAATCTGACTTTCAGATTTACCCGTATTACCTTCAACCATGGGACATCTCAGCCTTCACTTGGGTCTTGAGCAATTGAAAGATAGAACGACCAAGTCAAGCACTATGTCTCAAGTTTGTTGTTCCACCTTTATTCTAGAGTTTTTATAAGTTTTCAAAATAAAACTCAGAGATTCCATTGTATGACACTCAAGTCTCTCAATATATGTGGTATTTGTGGATCCTCACCAAGGCAACAATGATGTTATGCCTTCTTCTCTTCCTACTACTAAGGCTTTATATGGAGTTCATAGGTAGGAAGAAAGCTAGGGCATACTTGCAATGCATATATTGTAAAGTCAAACAATGGATCCAAAGAGAGTTGAGTCATACAATCAAATCAAGATGTGCATGTGTGTGGAATATATGGTGGCTAACCTAATTCTATTATGCTCCTTAAAAACTTATCTCTCTTTTGAAACTTAGAAACACTTGCTAGAGAGCAAGGGCTATCTTATTCATCTTTTTTCAGGCAGGCATCTAAGTACCCATTGTTTTAAATATCTCGGACACTTTTGTGCCCATTTTTTCTCATCTCTTTTTTCTTCTTCTCTCTTTTTTATGAATAACTTTTGCATAGCCCCATGTCTCTTTTCTGCAACAAAACTTTGAGAGATAGCAACAAGAACTTGAAGCATTTATTTGGTGAATGGAAAACCTAACAAGCATATTTTTGGGTTCACTCCTAGTGTAGGAGTAGAACATTTTTGGGTGGATCTAAATGGAAGGCATGTTCTTGCGCCTACCCCCAGTGTAGGAGTAGTGCATATGTGGGTGGTGTGTACATGATCTTGATTTTAAGAGTATGACAAATCTCTCATAAGGGTCAACAAAGCTTGACAAAACTCAATGCAAAAGCAAGCAACATATATGTGAAAGTTTTTCTAGCCTAAATAACATGTGTGGCTCTGGTGGGAATTCAAGCTTTGTCATAAAGGAACTCATCATGTAGATTTTTTTTGTTTTTCTAAACATAAATCTCTACAACTTTAGTGTTACTAGGAACAAGATAAACAGCAACTCAGACCTTCTCATATCATATCCATCAAATACCTAGACTTAGATCAAGCATTCGCTACCCACGAGTTTCAAGTTTAGGGTAAATCTTTATATGAAATCAATCTTATCCAAAACTTGGGAGAATTCGGGGCTGAAAACTAGGCACTTGAAAGGAATTACAACAGAGCAACTATTTGTCATTAACTTTTAAGAGATTATTCTGAGTCCTCTTTATTTTATTCAACTTCTAAAAATGAATTAAAGCAAACTAGGCACACCTTTATTTTGTTTTCAATTTTACTAGATCACACATTATTACTATAACTATATATTTATTATATAGATAACTTTTTATTTTGTTTTTAGTTATTCATTTTTTCTTAACTATTTAAAATAAACTAAAGCTAGAACAAAGAGAAAGCATACTTACCTAGATACACGAGAGCGCTTCTCCCCCAAGCTAGCTCTTTCGGTGAGGGTTCGATGTTGTAAGTCCTTTGAACCGGACTTCTCCTTGTAAAGTTCATTGATCAACTACCTCAATTCACTCTGAAGATGAGGATTCTTGTGATGATGCCTCTAATGGTGATGTCACCTTCTTCTGCCAAACCTATCTTTATTTTGAGTTTTGATTTTGGGTTGACAGGTTCAAAACTTTTACTTGTAGAAATTAGAGAATCAACTGACTCTCCCACACTTTGCTTGAAGCGTGTCCTACTCATAAGACAGGGTAGAGATCAAGTGCATGGGCTCTGTTTGTGGAAAAACACCAATAGAACCAAAACTTTATTTATCATTCTTTATCCTTAGGCACATTGAACAAGATGAAGTTGATGTTATGTGCTTTGTTCATTTATAAGATGGGTAATAAGATAGAAGATTGAGCATGAATGTAACATTTAAGTACATTTGGCAGAAAAGATTGAGTTGCTTAACCTATGGAAGGATCGTCTATCTTTACATAATGTATCGAACTTTACATGATTATGACTATCATCTTCCATAGATAGGATGCACACTTTTTAATTCATTTGGTTAAGACTATGAGATAAAAAAAGTGGTGCTAGGAACAAGCTTAAATAACTAAACATGTTGAGTTAATCAGATTGGATCAAGTAAATTTGTAACTCAAACATGTTTGTTTCTTATTTATGTGCCTACCCAAATTAAGGAAAAGCTTTTTAAATAATGACCATTTACCTTAGGATGTTACCTTTGTCATTGGGGCGTGGTAGCACCATATGATGAAGTGTAGATGACTCTTGATGGTCCTTTTCTTTTTGCTTGAGGTTTTCCTTGTTCGGCTAGCCTCGTAGCTTGAGCTGTTCATGAGCTTCTTGTCTCGTAGGTTGCACTCCTTTCTTTCTCATCCGTCTGTCATGCCATCTTTCTGCTCTTTGATTTTTTACACCTTGTTAGATCTCATTGTTTTATGCTTGCAAAGGATTAGTGGACAACACATACCCGAAGGAATATAACAAATTTGAACTATGGGTTGTTGTCCAGAATTTTGTAATTTCCATCTATGCTAATGAAAAGATATTGTTAGAATTATTTTAGCATAGTTTTCGTTTATCATATTCTATAGAAACATGGCTCAAGGCAAAGGTAACTTGCAGCAGAAGACAAAGTGAATGACTTTTGATACTTATAGTTCTTTCATTCATAATAAATGAGTTGTGTCTTCTTTGTGCAAAGTTATTGGAGTTTACCATGTGCCTTGCTTCATCTTTGATTTGAATTCATCTCTTGACTTACCCAAATTGAATTAAGAGTTTCCTGCAGGGGTTAGTCTAGCAAAATGACCAGTATCTACTATAGCATATTCTTGGTTCAAAAATTAAACTAGACACATTGTCTAATTTATTCTAGGAAAGCATTTTAACCTAAGCACCACGCTTAATTTAAAAAGCCTTCTGAAGTAGGATCATCACTCCTAAACTAAGCACCATGCTTAAATTAAAAAATGTATGAACATACTCCAAACCTTAAACATACTATCACAAACAAACGTAGCAAGAAAACATTATAGAGTTTTAATCAAATAGAGATGAAGAGCATGATTCTTGTTTAGTAAACTGAGCGTGGTTTAAAGATAGAGACAACCAAGATAAATTTAGCAACATGGCAAGAGATTTTTCAGAGAAGTCCATCCCCCATGCTTGAATTTTGCAAATGCAAAATCAAGTTTGGATGGATGTGATTAAATGTTGCATGATAATGGGTTGGACATACCTTGCATCGTCATCCTTCATTTTTTTTACTTCAGACCTAGAATGGTTAGTGGCAAAAATACCTGAAGGAATATTTTTCAGAATTATATTTCTATGCTCATTTCACAAGGGCATTATAGCAAAAGATGAAAACTCATGTTGTCTCCCTGAAAGTGCTTGCTTTAGGGCAAAAGCTCATTCTTGGGAAACCTTCGAATTGTGTTTCAAGTTGGTGAAGTGGTTTCCCCTCCAACACCAACCTTTGTGCCTATCTCAAGATTCACACAACAAGATCTACAATATTTATGATAATCATATGCACCTACAACCACCCTTTCAAAGTTTTTATGAATAGGAAGTACGAGGGGGTTGAAGATCTCATGTGTGGCAAAGTTGGAGAGACCAATTGATTTAGGAGATTTCTCATATGAGCATGGATTTGATGAGGTGTTCATGAAATAACTTCCATGCTCATCTATGTCATCTTCCTTTTTAATCTCCAAGAGTGTTTCTTCATGAATGTCTATAGGAGGAAACATTTTCTCCATCATTCCATGCCTATGACATTCATTGGACGTTTTATTGTCCAAGTTTTCCCATGGATCGGTGACTCTCGGGTTGATCTCATCTAAAGCCTCATCCATCCATTCAATGGCAACGACACATATGTTCTTAATATCCTCTAGCCATTGTTGTTGCTCTTCTTGGTCTTCCTTGTGGCCTTCATGACTCCAATGCTTTGGGAGTCTTGGTGGATTTCTAGGGTCATCATGAGACTTAGGAGAAAGAGCATAAGAGGGATCATCGGGGTCAAGGATGGGTTGAGAGATGGGTTTAGATAAGACATCTAATGTGGGCATAGAAGGGGAGAGAATCGGAATGGGTTCTAGATAGCTTGGCTCTTCTTCTATGGTTTCACTAGACATGCCACCCTTGTGTTCTTCCCAATGTCCTATATGGGAATAAGGACGCTTTCCAAGAGATCTTTTCTTGAGAGGATTTGAATTATATTTGCTCAAAGGTCTCTTGTGAAGATGAGAATTTAATGTCCTCCCAAAATCAGCACCAAAGAGGTCATCCTTAATTTCAATAGGAATTTCCAAAGGTGGAATTCCTTCCACTCCTGGAGGATTTTGGGGTATTGGTGGTTCAGGATTGATAGCAAAATCTCGGGATTGAAGTGGTTGTGATTTGGCTATCAAAACTTCCTCTTCTTGTTCTGGAGGTGATTCATTCTCTTTCGCGAGGAGTTCATTATGAATGCTAGTGCAGGGAGTGATTCCACTAATTCTATTAAGCATAGACTTGATTCACTAGCAAACAAATGATGAAAAGCTCCTCTAGAGGCTACATCAAGGGATTCCCTAGAATCCTTGCTAAGACCCATGTAAAAATGTTAAAGAAGTACAAGGTCTTGAATGGCAAGGTCTGGGCCAGCGAAGATGAGTTCATTAAAATGATCCCATGATGTACCAAGAGATTCTTCTTCTAGTTGTCTAAAATTTAGAACCTCTTTCTGAAGGCTAACCACTTTAGAGATGGGAAATAAACATAAATAAAATTTAGAGCATAATGTTTCCCAATCTCCTTGCATACTTCCTACGGTTTGACTATACCAATGGTTAGCTCTTCCCATCAAAGAGAATGGAAACAACTTCCATCTTAAGGTCTTGTCAGACATGCCAGCAATATGCAAGCATGCACATGTCTGCTCAAACTCTCATAGGTGTGAGTATGGGTTTTCATCACCTTCTCCCGAGAAGGATTTATCCTGAATCAATTTTATTAAACACAGGCGCAACTCATAACTAGGTGTTATGATAGGTTCTGAGGATTCTAGTGGCTTTAGGCTTGCGCTCGTGGGTTTAACATATTGATAGATAGGAGTGGAATCCATGCTAAAAGAAAAATTAAAACAAAAGAAAGAATAAAAGATAAAAGGTTAAGCTAGGCTTGTAGTTAATTCAGCAACTGTTTCCCCAGCAACGGGGCCAGAAAGCTTGTTGGTATATTTAACGCACACAGATAAATCCACAAGTGTACGGATACCATTGTAGCTTTCACCCAGAAGTATTCCAAGTATCGTATCCACAGGGAAACATGTGAGACTAACTACAGTCTAACTTAACAAGGGGTAATGATTAGGTTAAGGGTTAATTTTAACTAGGAGTAGCAACAAGGTTAGGATAAATAGGAGCGTAGAGAGGATAACTGAGGTTCTCTAGTTCTGACTTGGGTAAGCCTATGTCTTCTACAGTTCAACTAGGAACATTACTTAAGGAATGACACCAGCAGAGGATGCTTTCCTTAGTAACCGGGTCCTACGTGTGCCTATAGACGAGAGGTAGACTACAAAGGATCAACGATGCTATATAGTATGATGCTATATAGTACTGATGTCACACATGCGATCTACCACCGATCCAAAATGCAGGGGGCATCCATGATTAACCTAAGTCTAAGCACCATGCTTACACTCATAATTAATACTCTACTCCCCTAGAAAGAGAATAAAGCACTCAAAAGAGAGTCATGAACCTGAAGAACAATATAAACAAGATGCTTACTTGAATCAGAAGTTGATTACTAGAGATATCTCGAAGACAAGCTTAAGTAGAACATGGATCCACCAAGGTACAAGCTGTAGAGAGAGCACTGATAGGCCAGCATGTCCTCCAAACTCTTCCATCACTCTCTATCTCACTGTTTCTATTTATAAGACTAGATCCTATGGAGGACTAATCTTCTCTTGATAGCTAGCTCTGATCCTCATGAGGAGAATATGAATTAGGGTTTTAGGATTCGAGGATATCTGAGGATCTAATGAGGGAGGGGGGTATGGGCTGCTATATATAGGCCAGAGGAAGAGTAGCGGCCAAGGAATTGAGGTGGAGTAAGGGGCAAGGACTCTAGGAGGAGTAGGGGGCAAGAAATTGCCACGTCATTGATCCGTGTCATCTCACCCAACCATCGTTGGATGAACTGACCTAAAACTACCTTAAAATCAATAGTGTAGATCATAGGAAGGAGTATGTGGTGGCGGAGGGTTATGGGCCACCCTCATGGGCCGAGCGGCGTCCCTAGTGGGCCGGCTGACCCACTATGGTCTTAGGTCGGCTTCTCCTTCTGGTACGGGATAGTGTATGATAGTTTACCATGAAGGAGGCTGATATGTTTGCTGAAAAAATGGATCTGCTATTGAAAAGACTAGATGAGCGGGCCCATGAAAAAGAAGCCATGAAGGCCACAGTCTAGGCCATGGACTCACATATGACTTGCGAAGTCTGTGGTGAAGTCGGACACTCGGGGAACGACTGCCCCAAGACCCATGAAGAAGCATCGTACATCAACAATGGGTTTCGACAGTAGAACAATAATGGGTGAAACAACCAGTCCCGCACACAAGGAGGTAATTCAAATTATAATTCAAATTTTAATTCAAATCAACCTACCTTGAAGGACCTAGTCTTAGGCCAGGCAAAAATAAATAAAAGTTTAACTAAAAAGTTGATGTATAATGATAAAATGCTTGAGAACATTAACTCTAAAATAGAAGGTTTACCATCATCTGTTAAGAATCAACCGAGCTATAATAAAATGATAGAAATACAATTAGCTCAGAATGCTGCCTCTATACCTATTTCTGATTCAGAAAAGATTCTGGGGCAACCTAAAACTTCTCTTGAATCTGTTAAAATGGTCATAATGAGGTTTGGTAAGCCTCTATGTTGGGAAAACCACGATTATCTCTTAGATCCACCATTCATTGCCAAGAAAGAAGATCCTGGCCGCCCGACAATCACATGCTCAATTGGCCCACATGTCTTCCATGATGCTTTCTATGACCTTGGAGCAAGCATCAACATCATGTCCAAGGTAATATATGATAAGATACTAGGTGGACCTTGGTCCACTGCACATTTTTTACTACATATGGTAGATCAGTCTTCATAAAATCTAGAGGGATTAGCCAAGGATATCTTGGTAAAAATTCGAGACACATACATCCCTATGGACTTCGTCGTACTAGACATGGGTGAAAGCTCTAGTTTGGTTTTGGTGAATTGATGAAACCCTAAGTGCTAACCTAGTTTATCAAGTGATCATGAGATAGGTAGCACATTCCAAGTGGTGAAGCAAATGGAGATCATGACATGATGATGGTGATGCCATAGTGATGATCAAGTGCTTGGACTTTAAAAGAAGAAAGAGAAAAACAAAAGGCTCAAGGCAAAGGTATAAATGGTAGGAGCTATTTTGTTTTGGTGATCATGGCACTTAGAGAGTGTGATCACATTTAGGTTCGATAGCCATACTATGAAGAGGGGTGAAACTTGTATCGAAATGCGGTTATCAAAGTGCCACTAGATGCTCTAACTCATTACATATGCATTTAGGATCTAGTGGAGTGCTAACACCCTTGAAAATGTTTGTGAAAATATGCTAACACATGTGCACAAGGTGATACACTTGGTGGTTGGCATATATAAGCAAGGGTTAGGAACTTCACCGGCGGAGTGTTCGCCCATTGAGTGCGGACAGTCCGACGGTGCCACCGGCACCCTAGACAAAAAAGACAGAGATCACTATAAGTGACCGGATGCTGGTCATGGTTGGACCAGCGCGTCCGGTCAGTCGCAGTAGAGGGCGCGCAGCGTTGGTCTTAGACCGGACGCTGGGTCACTTAGTGACCGAACGCTAACAGGGTGCGTCCGGTCCTACTGACATGGTAGCGCATAGGGGAGTGACCGTGTGACCGAACGCTAGGTGTGTCCAGTCAAGCATGACCGGACGTGTCCGATCATGAAAAGTCATCTCTGGATGCTTACTAGAAATGATCGGACGTTGGGGTTCAGCGTCCGGTCACTTTGAGCTGTTATGTCCGGTCATCACTTGACCGTTGAGATCGGGCGATCAACATTTGAAGAGAGGGGACACGTGGCACGCATCGTGTGACCAGACGCTGAGGTCCAGCATCCGGTCGATATGACCAGAGCGTTCGGTCACCTAGTGTTGTGCCCAGTGAAGGGGTACAACGGCTCTATTCATGGGGGCTTTCTATTTAAGCCCCATGGCCAGCTCAAGTTCACGCTCTTGGCCATTTGCATTGACATAGCAGCCTTGTGAGCTTAGCCAAAGCCCTCCCACTCATCTCCATCATTAATTCATCATCTTTGTGAAATTGGGAGAGAATCCAAGTGCATTACTTGAATGTTTGCATCTAGAGGCACTTGGTGTTCGTGTTTCGCTGTGGGATTTGCTTGTTACTCTTGGTGGTTGCCACCACCTAGATGGCTTGAAGCAGCGAGGATCATCGAGTGGAGGGTGGTGATTGTCTCTGGCTCCGATCATGGTGATTGTGAGGGGTTCTTGACCTTTTCCTGACAGAGAGCCAAAAGGTACTCTAGTGGATTGCTTATGGCTTATGTGATCCTCATCTTGTGTTGGCTGTGTGGCACCCTATTGAGGGTTTGGCGTGTGATGTCAATTAGCTCATGAACCTCCAAGTGAGTGAATCGCCACAATGAGGAGTAGCTTGCCGGCAAGCAAGTGAACCTCGGTAAAAAAACATTGTGTTCATCATTTGATTTCGAGGTGATTGGTTTTCATTGGTATTCATCCTTGTGATTGATTGGTTTACTCCTCGACGGGGTGGTATAACTATCTTGCTCACTCTCTACATTACCACAAACTAGTTGTCAAGCTGTTTAGTGTAGCTAGTTGTGAGAGCATGTTAGTTTGATTAGTATGACTCTTTAGTTAGCCTTTTGAGAGCACACTAACTTAGTGGAGTGACATAGTTATTGTGGGATAGAAACTACATAAACTAGAATTGTGGTATGTGGCTTGCATTTTTAGTAGGCTAGCGCAACACTCGCTTCACCTCATAATTGTCTAACCGGTTTGTTAAGTGTTGTTGTAGAAATTTTTAATAGGCTATTCACCCCCCTCTAGCCATTAGGACCTTTCAATGGGCCACAATGAGGAAGTTCCCTTCCTCCTAGGGAGACCATTTCTTAACACTACAAATGCAGTTTTACATGTGAGATCATGGCATGTTAGCTTTCGTATTCAGGGCCAAACAATGAGATGTCCATTCAATGGGTTTAACATGCATAAACATATTAAAACAAACCGGCCCAAGAAACAGCCATGTGAAGCGATCAAACAGGTATGGTAGGTAAAAGGATCAGCATCCATGTCTACATCTCCGGGCATGGACATACTGTCATCAAGCAGAAAGTGAATGGAGAAGAGTCCTGTTCATTGGACTTTAAACAATGAGTCCTTGCCGAAGGTAAATTGGTAGTTATCCTTTACAACTATAATTTGCTAAATAAAAGTTGCTTAAAGATTCCTATATAATAAAACTATAGATTATACATTATTTATGTTAAAAATAATAAAAAGTTAAAAGCTCACCTTTCTTTACCTTTAATCCCTATTATCCTACCATGTTCTTACAAGTACTTTTTGGTTTAGGGTATGATTTTTTAGCGATCATGCTTTCATATGCTTTTCAAATTAAGCATTGTGCTTAGGTTGAATAGCCTACCTTGATCAAATTAAACATGATGTCTAAGTTTGATCATTGAACAAAAAATTTTAAGTATAGACATGGGCGGGATAAACAAAAAGTATAAATCTATAAGTAAAATCATATGCAATAAAATAATCTACCTCAAAGTCATCACCAAGCAATCTCAGCCCATAGGCCATGAGCTAGCTTGGGGGAGGACCCCCGTAGAGATAACTTGTATCTTTTATTTTCGCATTTTTAAATTTTTGCATTTATTTTCTGCATTCATTTATTTATTATGCATTTAAAAAATCTAAATAATTAAAATACCAAAAAAAAATATGATAAAAAATAGCAAAAATATGAATTCCACTGTTTTAAGAATGTTTAGTTTCTCCTAAGTTAAAATGATGAATAGTTGCTCTATCTATAATTCATCTATGCCTAGAATGTAACTTAGTATTCTCCAAGATTTAAGTTTGTTGGCTAAAAATGTCTCATCCTAAAAACTTGAAAACTTGTGGGTTGGCGGTGCTTAACTCATATTTCTACCGCCAACATTTAAACAAAACAAAACAAATATAAATACTAAAACTTAGAATTAGGGCTTACAACTCACATTTTCCACGAGTTTTGGTGTATACATGTTTTACAGGCACAAGTATGAAAATACACCAAAATGCACAATCAAGAAGGTGCATTCAAGCAAAATGTATGCAAAATCCCATTCAAACTCCACACCGGGGCAGAACACCAGCACAGAAGAGGCCCAGGCCTAGCCAGGAGACCACAGCCTAGGGTGCGGATGCACCCCTGGTGTGCCTAGACCGCCCCCAGCTCCACCTAGCCCCGCATTTTTCTGGCGATGCATTCAATGCACGTGGATGTGGTTCCATGCGGTGCTTTCCTAAAATACATGAGCAAACCATCATACTCAAGCTATAAAAGGAGCCCCCCTCTCCACATTCATCATCATCATACACATTAAAGAAGAAGAAGAAGGGCTACACACATTCCATTAGCTTCTAGCTAGACTAGAGTAGGGAGTGAGAAAGGGAAGAGTTAGAGGAATAGCAGAGTAGCAGTGCCCTCTACTTCTTGTACTCGGCAAGCCTTGTACATCGGGTGGACGGAGTGCCAAACTTGTCAACCCCTCTACACTTGTACCTCTATGTTCGTCTTACTACTTAGAGTAACAAGTCCGTGTTCATCTTTTTGTTTAATCCCTTAAGTAAAAGTTAACATTGTTACTACTTACTTGCGGGTTTGTCGTCTATTCTCATGATGGGCGCTCTAGTAGAGGACTCCTGATAAAGACGGAAGTTCCTAGCCAATGCTAGAGTAGTGACCAATAGCATAGACATGGTGTCTAAGCTAAAAGTCACCTTTGTAAGCCTCGTATCCTCTGGTTGAGGGGTAGGCGGTAGGTGGTGATAGCCCTATCTGTCCTTTGTAATCCCCCACGTTTGGATATGGCATAGAGCTGTAGACCAGCATCGACTGGCAGACCAGTTGCAACCCGATGCCCGAAGTAAGTCTGTAGTAGCAAAGTTATCTTCGCTTAAGGTTTCTACACTTAGAAGAACCTCACTACCCAAGTTACCTTTTTCCAACTCTTGTTAGGTAAACTAGTTAAGAGACTGCTTACACCTCCGTTCCTCGTGGAAATACGATACCCTGAATACCATCGGGTGAAATGCTACAATGGTACTTCCGTGCGCTTGCGGACTTTTTTGCTTACGCTAAGAAGCACCAACATGGGTTGCAAATGCATGCTCCTTTTCTAAGTTGTTGTGAGTTATGATATGGTACAAATGGAATTTACTATGATTGTATTCTAATAGAGACTAGACATGCTTTTTTCGTCTACCAAATAATTACTCCATTCGTTTATCATGAGTCTCTCTCTCTAAAGTTTCATATGCCAAAAGAATAGTATGGGCATATGCTAAAAAAAGAAGGAAAAGATAAATATCCATGCTAAAAGGCATGAGAAAAAAATGCTTGCCAAAGAGCATGAAGAAAAGAAAAAGAAACAAAGAAATAAAGATAGCCCATACCTTCGAATAAAAGGCATTTCATCCAAAAAGAGGGAGATTCATGATCAAAGGAGGACCAAAAAATTAGAATTAGAAAGTTATAAAAATTCCACACACTTGCACATGTTGATGAAAGTGTATGACTTGCATTTCCTTGAGGTCCGGTTTTTGACTTAGCAAAACATGCGATACAAGTATGCCTCAATTTCATACCTACCCAAAACTCCACAAAAAGCCTTTAGTGGTAGGATGAAAAGAAGGCAATATCAAAATGCCTTGGTGAAGTTTCATACACATTGAGTGATCGAGAGAATCATCCGAGGAACTTACATTTATTTTGCAAAACTCATAAAAACCTCTGAATAGATAGTTGATCAAAGAATGCATGACTGGTGATTTTGTATAGCCGTTCTATCTTGCAACCGCCCAAGAACTTGGAGAAGGTATACGTCCCATAGGGATCAAGATAAAGGGTGGATAAAAATGCTGACTTATTCAAATTGCAGAAGAATACTTTGTTATAGGCATGGCACTTGTGAAATATATTCGGCATAGTAGCCACTCTTGATCAACAACAAAGTACTTAGCTATTTGCTTAGGACGAGCAAAGGTTAAACTTGGGGGATTTGTTGGTGGTCCTTAACGACCAAATCCGACCACCAATTAATATCCAAAATGGGAGAAATAAACAAACTTTTGACACATATGCTTTTACTATTGACATATTTCCATATGTATTGGATACTTAGTATTTTGCAGGACATATACATCAAATACATGGGCAGTATGGTCAAAATGCGCAATCCAAAAAGTGTAATTCAGATCCTACATCAAAGATCCAAGCAAAGGCCCATCCAATCATCAAATCTAGGCCGAGCACCGACGTGGTAGCCATCTAGGCCCAGCCAGCAGCCCACCAGAGCAAGTTAGTGGTGAGTGGGCTAGCCTAGGGTGCGGCCGCACCCTAGGTGTGCCTGCACCACCCTTAGCTCCGCTTAGGCCTAGCTTGCTCTAGCGGTTGCATGGCGGCATGCTTGGTCGGTTCTCGGTGGTTTCCAAAAATACCTGTGCCAAACCGACCATGGATTAGTATAAGTAGGAGGGTAGTGCTCACCTTTCAACACACACCATTTAGAGTCTACACACCTCACTACCCTCTCTTGTACTTTTACTTTTAGTAGTATTTTGGAGCTGGCAAGAGCTATCAAGGAGAGCTTGACTCCTTGAAAGAAAGGATCTTTGGTATGAATAATACAATGAGTTCTTCCAAAGTCTTGCTCTCATTTTATTATAGTAATGCAAATGAACTAGACTATAGTTCTCATGTTATAATCTTGACATATGAACTAGCATATAGTTTGTGTGTTATGATCTTAACATGTGCAACTTTATGCTTAACCATTCATATGACTTGTATGAGTAGAAGTAGAGCTACGTTGAGGTGGCGATTCGTCATTCCTTCAGGTTTGCCCAAGTTTTATGCTTGTCGATCAATAGGGTCGGAGTCCCGGGGGGATATGGGTAGTTTCCTTGTACATGAGCGTGGTTCTCGGGTGCATGGGAACCTTCAGATATGACGGTGCCCCCCAGTTGAGGGGTAGGCGGTAGGTGGTGGTAGCCCAATCCATCCCTTGTAATCCCCCATGTTCAGGTATTGTGTAGGAGTCTTAAAGTCTCTCTAGCTTACTAGCAGACCAGTGCTCAAAGATCTCCCCGTCCATCTTACACTTAATTCTAAATCTAATCATGTAATTTGTATGATCATTAACTGTTCTTTGCATGGCTATATTAGAACATGCCTGCTCCACTTAGGAACATTCTTTTATTCTTTGTTTTCTTGTTATCCTTGAGGTTGGCCCAAGTGTGTGTCCACTGTCCTTGAAATAACATTTTACCCCTATCCTACACTATTGGTTTACTATGCAAGTATGTAATATTGTTCATATCCATTCTAGACTCTTTACACCTTGCCCTACTTTGGGAAATATAAATAACGATACCCTGAATACTTCTAGGTGAAATGCTACAACGATAGATCTATGTGTTTGTGGATATTTTCTGTAATCATTAAGAGCAATCATGGTTGGTATTTCTTGGCAACATTGCTAAGATTTAGTCAATCTTAGTGATGGCGCTAAGAAATACCAACATGTGTTTCTGTTGCCACTATTAGGGATGGACTCTAAACTCCAAACTTGGTAGTGACACTAAGAAATGCCAACACCTTACTCATCATACCAATGGCCCAATCGTCTCTATCTCCAAAGGGATCCACCAGAGCTTCATCTTGATTCACCATGGGCACGACGTCATCCTCCTTCACCATGGGCATGGCTTCATCCCCCCTCCCATGCACACTTCGCCGAAGGCTCGCCCTTCCCATGGTAGTGGCTAAGAGAGAAGTTGGTTTGGAGAAGGCAACCCCACATTCCTGGCAATTTTAGATCTGCTATGGGAATGGGGAGAGCTCTAGGAAGGAAGGAATACAAGCGGAGTTGCATACAAGATCATGACAGTTAATATATCACTACTACAGAGTGACAGAGCGGGGGACATGATGCAGTTCATCTTCCCTTGAACATGTTATCGTTACTTACTAATAAGAGAACCAGTGTTGTTTGATCTAATAGCACATATGTCCACCGTTTGATACAACCGTTTACATAAATTGATCATTGTTAGTTACTTTGGAAACCAGTGTCATCTGATCTAACGGAGTCGAACATACAACAATAAAGTTGGTAATTGAACTTTTTATTGATAAACTCCAGTACTTTCGATAGGTGTGCAATAACAAAGTCCTATCAAATACTTCTAGATGTACAATAACAAAGACCTTTCAAGTATGGGGTTTACTCATACCTGACTACATAGGACTCCTATTCCCTCAGCCAATTACTCCACACGAGAGAGGATCACCCAGTGCCAATGGATGACCAAGCTAGGCCTTGTTTGGATGTAGTCAGATTCACTTCAATCCGCATGTGTTAGGGTGTATTGAGGTGGAATTTAGTTCACATTCCACTCCAATCCACCCCAACACATATGGGTTGATGCAAATCCGACTACATCCAAACAAGGCCCAAGTCACCGAATCGATACACGGGGCCATGCGAGGCATGGGTTTATTATATTTTAGAACCCCATGGACTGCCCCACTCACCGACGTCCACCGTAGGTTGGAGGAGGAGCTTATAGGCATGGAGGCACTTAGGCATGGTGGTTGCTTCGCCATCACAGAGCACTAAGGCAGCATGCTTTCCTCCCTATCTTCATGAAACTTCAACTAACACCCAGGATGAGCGGACATATAGCCACGCATAGTGAAACGACCTGATTTCCGCGAAGGGAAATCCACAGAGTCGAAGTGTATTATGACCGTTGTAGATCATATTACCCAAATTCCAGTCGAATACCACATCCATACAACGATAATATCAGAGTACATAAAGTGCAGAATTACATAAATTATTACATCGCCGCATTGGCGGAATCAAAAGTAGCATTCATTCAGAACAGTTTGAAGATAAGATCGCCAAACTTGAGCATAGGAACGAACCCCTCAACCATCAAATTCCTTATAGCTACACTCCTCAGTAGAACCTATGTGCCAAAATTTATCAGTACGATTTGTACTGGCCACTCCCACCCTATGAGCATTGCTTTGTGGAAATTGGATGCAAGTTGGATATAATCAGAAGGAACCTATATGGCTCGGGTTTCCTATGTTTTAGCATATCAAGTAAATAATAATAGTTGGTCAAGTTTTAACACCATTCGCACACACCTTCCACCCTATTCCCGTCTAGAGCCAGGTTTCGATCCTGGGATCGATATACCACCATCTCCATATCATCACCATACCATCGCTCAGTCGACAGGCCAACTCTATCTCAGCACTATCTCATGGCCCGTAGCCCCTGGCTACGACCGACACTCTCTCACGGGGGAAGAAGAGAAGGACTCATCTCATTATCTAGTTTAAGCAAAACCCAAGAAAGGTCCATAGCCGACAAGTCGGCACATGTATCGATCGATCAACCATACACTCTGTAGAGGTTTTACATAACCACAAGATCTGCCTTCTTTGCTGACCATCGTCAACTGGGCTAATTCTGGTCGCTTGCTAGCCTAGGATAGTGCCACTCTACCATTCAGCCCTGGTACACCCCAAGTCTAGTTTGGGGTGGCTGAAACTGTGAGTCATGAGCCGGGTCCACAAGGTCTCCATGAAGTCTCAGAAGGGTGTGGGGGAAATCCTCTACGCCCCGTACCTCCTTACACTATCCGCTATCTACCTAGCAGTAGTGGCAATATCCTACCAAGTAGTCTGGCCGTCCCACACCATATAGGGCGAGTGGTACGTAAGGCTTCCCGGTGAATCTGAGTACTAGTAAGTCCTTAGGGATGACCAAGCTAGAATGTCTTCATCAGGGTTTCCATTTACCGTGCCACCACAGCACCTCCACCCTGGGCTCCTCCCATCACAGGTTCACACCTAGGACCACCTCATATACTATTTACCCACCATAGGTATCCATTCCAGGGGTGCCCAGGTAGCACCACATGGCAAAACTTGCCCTAGGCTTGTCGTATACTCCAACTTGGTCGACACAACCCTTACCCTCCATGCACCTAAGTCACACACGTAACACTCTCCCCATAGTCCAGATAACAACAGTTTCCACCACGCATCAATGAAGTACAAGCATAGTAGAAGTATGAGTATTGAAATATAGCAGCAAGCGTGTGTTTAGCCTAATAGCAGGGTAAGCAGGGGTAAGGTTGCGTCAAGGTAAAGGCCATCAAGTAAGCATACTACCATGCAAGTCCTATTATAGTACGAATATAACAATGAAGTAAAGCAATAGCAGTTCTATATTAGCCATGCGTAATAGGTGCTATGAGATTGGGTGGGATGTGGCACCTTCAGTGAAGTCATCCCCATACTCTTCACGGTACTCATGATCCTCGTCTGTCTGGTTCTCCTTCGAGTCTGCATACGATTGCATTTTAGTCGCGTTAGCGACGTCTATAGAATAACACAAAGAGCAATGAAAATTCAAAAGAGCCAAATGCACTCAAACATGGGTCCATTGCGTAGAGCTTGATTTTAGATGAATTCTGGTCCTAGTCTTGCATTTTTCTGGGTTCGTATGAATTAGTTATGAATTTCCGAAGTTTCAATCATTTCTGAAAATGGGAAAGGCTGAATTAATCCTGGGCTGACATGTGTCACACTTGGACTGGTCCATGTGGCATGCTGACGCCCGCATGACATCAGCATGGTGTCATCATCTCGATTCTGAGCTGACAGGTGGGGTCCTACTGATGTCATCTTGATGTTAGCATGACGTCATCAACCTCATCAGTTCCGACAGGTGGGACCAGGGGCTCTTGGGTCACTAACATGTGGGTCCGGTCAAAGTCAACGCCAAGTCAACGGTCACTGTGACATCAGTCATAGATAGGTGGGACCAGGGCTGCTGACGTCAGCATCTGACGTCACCGTGACATCATCATGATGTCACCTCGGCTATTTGTTACTGACAGGTGGGACCCGCGTGATGTCGTCATGACATCAGCATGATGTCACCTACTGACAAGTGGGTCCAGAGTCTCTGTGTCACTGACAGGTGGGCCTGGTCACTCAGTCAATGTTGACCAGTCAACGGTCAACACAGGCCGGGTCCCAACTAGGCCGGTTGGGCCTAGATACGGGCTGGGCTTTGGCCCACCACGTGGCATGCTGTGGCGCTGCCACGTCATAGCCTAGGGCCTCCACTGGGCTTCAGTCCACAGATCGGCCCACATAGCATGGTCATGGTGGACTTGTGTTTACGGTCCATGGACCGTAGGCTGGGTCTTCGGTGGACCGAATCCATCCCTCTCCTTTGGCATGGTCTACGTGCACCAGGTGCATGTGAGTGTGGCTGGCGAGGGGAATTCCCCTGCTTCTTCCCTCGACATGCTCCTGCCGGTGGTGAGCTCACCAGCGAGCCCCTTCAGCGGCGCGGGTGTGCAATTGAGGTGGGCAAAAGAGTCGCTAGGCCTCGGCGAGTATAGTGGTAGGGTCAAGGTGGCGGCTAGGGATTCCTAGGGCTTTGGCCACGGTGGTCGGTGGCTTGGCGTGGCGGTGCTCGCCGGCGGGGCATCTAGGGGTAGTTCCTAGGATCCTGGTGCCCTATTTTCCTTCAAACGATTAGTGGGGAGGCATGATGTAGCGTCGACGACGACCATAGGGCGCGGTGGAGTCTGCACGTGGTGGTGGTGCACGGTGGAGCTCCGCTTGAGGTCCGGTGCACGTGGCCAAGGCACTATGGCCGGCTAATGGCTTCTTGGTCTACTCAGCTATCATCTAGGTGTCACGGTGGTGCTCTACGGCTACTTCCTAGTCCAGCGAGGCGGTCGGATGCGCATGCGGTGGCCGCGCCATGGCGGCAGCGTTGCGAGCGCGGTGAGTGTGTGCCTTGCGATGGCATTCCCAATGGGCTTGGAGAGGTCTCAGCCAAGGTGCTCACCATGGTGTGCTTGGCGGTGTGGAGTGGTGGTGCATGGTGCTGCGCTGGCCCACGGAACAAGATGGTGGCGCCTTCCTTTGTTCCGGCGGTGGTGTCTTCTTCTCCTAAACTCCCTTCCTCTTCTTCACGGCTCTCCTTTTCCTTAGCCCTCGATGTGCGGTGGTGCAGTGGTTTTGCCACCCGGCGGTGGTGGGCTGAGGAATCCTAGGGCGCTCTAGGCATTGTTTTATAGCCCCAAGGTCCAAGCTTCACCAATGGCTGATGGGGCGACCGGCAGGCGATGCACCGAATGCATCGGATGGTTCACGGGCGTGGGACAGTTAGCGTAGGGGTTGCGTGGGCGCGGCGCCAAGGGAACAAGGCTAGGCAATTTGTGTGACCCTAGGCCCGCGCCTGCTGCTTCAATCGGGGCTTGGTCGGGAGGTGAAGCTGGCATGGGGAGGAAGAAGGCACTGTTGCTAGGGGTGGCTGACGCGTGGGGTCCGGTTGGCAGTGGCATCAGGCGAGGCAAACGGGCGCGCGGGTGTGAGTGGCGCGTTGGGCCAGCTTGCTGGGCCTAGTGCTGCCACACGTAGGCTGGGCTGGTTAGCGGGCCGAGCAGGCCAAGCCAGCTACAAGGCTCTTCTTCTTTTCTTTTTCTGTTTTGTTTTTCTTCTTCTTTATTTGAATTCAAATTTGATTTGGAGTTTGAATTCAAATCTGGTGTACCTCATCCATTGGATTATTAGATGTGAGGCCCACAACACTCTTGTATATCTTAGGGACTTTATTTAGCTATTTTGTGTAACAAAATAGTTGTAGTTTTGTTATACAAAAAATAGAAATAGTTTTCACTTTAAGCATTTATTCTTTGGTTTGATTAATAATTACTTTATGGTTTATTACTTTAAAGAAATTGTTAAGCATTATGTAAAGCAAATGGAAATCCAAATCACAATTTGAGTTAACAATGTATGCAACATTTTATTTGTTAGGATTTAAATAAATATAATTAACAAATGACATGCTATGCTCATGAAATTTTCTAGTTGGGCTACAACTAATGCAACACCTAGGTTTGGCTCCTACAGATGTCACTCCACATTGCATGGGGTTAGAAACAAAAATTTTGTAGTTGTAATTTTTGGTGTGTGGATTTTTGGGTTGTTATAGTCCTACCCCCTTAACAGAATCTCGTCCCCGAGATTAAAGCGTAACGTACTCTTCGAAGAGGTAAGGGTATCGTAGCCAGAGGTCAGACTCTTTCTCCCATATTGCTTCTCTCTCAGTGTGATTGCTCCATTGGATCTTGCACATAGGAATAGCTTTGCTTCGGGTCTCTTTGGTATCTCTACCTAGAATTCGGATAGGATGTTCTTTATACTCAAGAGTATCTTGAATGTCAAGTGTATCAGTTGGAACTACTTCATCGGGCACTCTCAAACACTTGCGTAGTTGTGAGACATGGAATACGGGATGTACACCCACCAATTCCTCAGGTGGCTCAAGTTTGTAGGCGAGCTTTCTAATCCTTTTGCGGATCTTGTATGGCCCAACAAATCTAGGGGCTAGCTTTCCTTTCACATGGAATCTGATAGTTCCACGTAGCGAGGATACCTTGAGATAGACGAAGTCTCCCACATTGAACTCAAGTTCTCTTCTTCTTTTGTCAGCATAGCTCTTGTATCGACTTTGGGCAATTCTCAAATTCTCCTTTACTTGAGCAACTCCTTCTTCGGCATCTTGAATCTTAGTAGAGTCAAAGAATGATCTTTCCCCTGGTTGAGACCACATCAAAGGTGTCTTACAAGGTCTGCCATACAGAGCTTCAAACGGCGACATCTTGATGCTGGCTTGGTAGCTGTTATTGTAAGAGAACTCTACATAGGGTAGGCATTTCTCCCAATTAGAGCCATAATTCAGTACACTAGCACGAAGCATGTCTTCTAAGATCTAATTTACTCGTTCAGTCTGTCCATCTGTCTGTGGGTGATAAGCGGTACTGAAATCAAGTTTGGTCCCAATGGACTTGTGTAGAGCTTCCCAGAATTGGGACACAAACTGAGGACCACGATCAGATACAATACTAGAGGGAGCTCCATGCAGTCTAAGAATATGCTCAATATATAGATCTGCTAATTTTTCGACATCGGTCTTGGTCTTAACTGGTACAAAGTGAGCAATCTTGGTCAAACGATCAATAATCACCCAGATGGAGTCATTGCATTTCTATGAACGGGGCAATCCAACTATGAAATCCATGGATATGCTCTCCCATTTTCACTTGGGAACATCAAGAGGCTTTAACAATCCTATAGACCTTTGATGTTTAGCCTTGACTCTATTACAGGTGTCACATCGTGCCACATGTCCCACAATGTCTGTCTTCATGCCTTTCCACTAAAAGTGTTTCTTTAGGTCTTGATACATCTTTGAACCTCCAAGGTGAATACAGTACTTGGAATCATGAGCTTCTGATAGAATTTCCTCTCATAGTGCTGGATCAGAAGGAACACAGATTCTATCCTTGAACCAGATGGTTCCTTGTTCATCTTCATGGTGGTTGGTCTTGTAGCCTAGTTTCATCAGACCACGATGATATTCGATCTCTTCACAATTTTTCTGAGCTTGACAAATGCGATCTGTGAGATCATACTGTATGCGGAGTTCATTCAACAAGCCCTGTGGTAGCATCTCAAGCTAGAAATCTTCAATCTCTTCCTTGAGTTCAGGTGGTACGGATTCTGTGATCAGCGTGTGATAGTAACTCTTGAGACTGAGAGCATCTACAACTACATTAGCTTTTCCTAGATGATAGTGAATTTCTAGGTCATAGTCCTTGATCAATTCTAGCCATCGGCGTTGCCTCATATTCAGATCTTCCTGAGTGAAAAAGTACTTCAAGCTCTTGTGATCGGTATAGATATCACACTTGTTGCCTATCAAGTAGTGCCTCTAGATCTTCAAAGCATGCACAACTGCTGCTAACTCTAGATCATGAGTTGGGTAATGGTTCTCATGTTCTTTCAACTGTCGAGAAGCATATGCTATCACTCTTCCACCTTGCATCAATACACAACCAAGTCCTTGATGGGATGCATCACAATAGACCATAAAATCTTTGCTGATATCAGGTAATGCTAGCACAGGAGTTGTGGTAAGCTTCTGTTTCAATTCTTGGAAGCTTTGTTCACACTCAGGTGTCCATTCAAACTCCTTAGTCTTCTTCAGAAGGTTAGTCATTGGACGGGCTATCTTGGAGAAGTTCTCGATGAACCGATGGTAATATCCAGCCAATCCCAAGAAACTTCTGACTTCTGTCACATTATGGGGTTGATCCCACTCTTTCATAGCTTCAATCTTGGCTAGGTCAACTACGATACCTTCAGCTGATAGTACATGGCCTAGGAAGGAAACCTCCTATAGCCAAAATTTGCATTTGCTGAACTTTGCATAGAGCTGATGTTGTGCTAATTTCTCAAGCACAGTTCTCAGATGATGTTCATGTTCTTCGGTGGTGGGTGAATAAACAAGGATGTCATCAATAAATACTACCACAAACTTATCTAGATCATCCATGAAAACCTTATTCATCATGTTCATGAAGTAGGCGGGAGCATTCGTGAGTTTAAAGGACACCACAGTGAACTCAAACTGCCCATACCTAGTCACGAAAGCTATCTTCGGGATGTCACTCTCTTGAATCTTCATCTAATGATAGCTAGATCTGAGATCAATCTTGGAGAAATACTTGGTACCTCGAAGCTAATTAAGCAAATCATTGATCCTTGGCAGGGGGTACTTGTTCTTGATGGTGACTGCGTTCAAGTTCTGGTAATCAATGCACATTCTCATTGAGCCATCCTTCTTCTTAACAAACAGAATAGGGGATCCCTAGGGTGAAGCACTAGGTCTAATATACCCCTTCGAGATGAGCTCATCAAACTATTTCTTGAGCTCAGCTAGTTCGTCAATTGACATGCGATAGGATCTCTTGGCAATGGGTCCTGTTCCCAGCAAAAGATCAATGATGAACTCTACATCACGGTCTGGTGGCATACCCGGTAATTCTTCAGGGAATACATTGGGATAGTCTCTGACCATAGGCACATCATGAACTATCTTCTCCTCTTTTTGTGATTCTGAACTGGCTTTAAGGGCACATAGGATAGAAGTGGACTTTTCAGACTGAGGTTCACATCTAATAACTTGGCCTGATGGGTTGGTCACTTGGACGTATCTAGGTGAACATGATATGATACCTTGGTGAATGGTTAGCCAATCCATACCTAAGATGACGTCTAGGCTCATGGAAGGTAATAGGGTTAGGTCGGCTTCAAAGACAAGACCTTCAATGGTAAGACTCACTCTCTTATAGATGTGTGTGCATTTTAGGTCCCTAAAGGTGAGCTAGTGATGATAGGCTTTCCTCATGGGGTTACAGGCAGGTCATGCTCTCATGCAAACTTGGATGATATGTAAGAACAAGTTGCTCTAGAGTTAAATAGAACTGATGCAGTATTGCCATTAACTAAAAACATACCGTACACAACGTCAGGGGCAGCCTGTGCTTCCTCGGTGTCCACATGGTTGAGATGTCCACGAGTAGCAGATCCCTTAAACTAAGACTTTTGAGCGGTTGAGTTCTGAGGGCACTCAGTGGCTTTGTGACCTAGTTGGCCACAAGCAAAGCAGGTGAAAGGTGTACCGCCTGTAGGGGTTGGCATGGGTGCCTTCTAGTTTCCAGTGCTTGGTGCAGGGCGGTTCTATGCTGGGCATTCATTCGCTGAGCGGGGACGGTTGAAATGGTCTTGAGTGTTGCGGTCCTGAGCATAACGGTCCCGGGTGTAATGATCCTAAGCAGGGTGGGAGTATTTGGTGGTGTAGCCTCCACTACCCCTACTCGATCCCGGGTTGTCATCCCTGTTGTGGCGAGAGCGTTCCCTGGAGGGTGCATCTCTACGGAACCTCTTGCGATCACAGCCACAGAAAGACTCCTTAGGCTTGCGCTTCCTCTCCCTATACTCCTCTCCGGCTTTAGCACGGTCCTTCTCGATCTAGATGCAGTGATCCACTAGAGCATGCAGCGTGCTACTCTCAATACCGCCAAACTTCAACTTGATGTGCGGGTTAAGTCCCTTGCGGTAATAGTATAGCTTCTCCTTCTCAGAGTTCACAACATAGGAAGGTGCATAGCATAGAAGGTTGGTGAAACGAGTAGTGTACTCATTCACCCTGTCCTTTCCTATCTTGATGTTGTGGAACTCCTCGGCTTTAGCCTCCATGATACCCTTGGGAATGTGATACTCAGTGAATGCTTCGGCAAACTCATCACACGAGATGTTGGCAGGGTCCTCATGGGAATCACTGAAACTATCCCACTAGGCATGTGCTGCACCTATGAGCTAGTGTGTGGTAGCTCCAACACACTCATCGTCAGTGAAAGTAGTGAGGTCAAGCTTCTTCTCCATCTCCTTGAGCCAGTCATCGGCCACAAGCGGGTCAGGGTCAGTGCCATCATAGGTAGGTGGCCTTAGCTTCAGAAATCCTTCCAGCTTCCTTTGGAAGTCATTCTACTGACCTCCCTAGCGATGGTTTGCTCCGTCAACAAGAGCTACAAGAAGCTAGGTCTGTTGTGCCATCACCTCTGCCAGGTTCGGTGGTGGTGGCGGCAGAATATTCTCCTCAGGAGGCAGGGTATTCTCCAGGTTGAAGGGTATCCCTCCACATCCCTGGCCATGGCCATGGCCATGGTTGTTGCCACCATGCCCCCATTTGGTTTAAGTGGTTTGGGGGTGGGCGCACGTCCACGATTCTTTAGGTGATCAGATCAGCAGTTCGGCATCTACAACATGGATCATAGGAATTTTAGTGTTTGTGCCATAAGTGCTTATAATTCAGTATGATTACATGATTTTTGACGATTTAAAGAAAAACATTTATACTATCCAACATTCATTACAAAGAAGCAATAAGATCCATAAGATGCAATAAGATCCAAAACATTCATTACATGAGTTTTATTACATGGCATCATCTCTAGTAGCTACACTTAGAGACTCGCAAGAATCGTACTATGCATAGTGTCTCATATTACATCTCATAAGGGGTACATCATGGGGTACAACTTATGGAAGCCACTGACATGACTCATGACCACGCATGGTCATCTACTCTAACTCGTACACCGTAGCTGGGATACGACTATTCTCAATCTCGATCTCCTCGTCAGACTTGTGAAGTTGGGACACGTACTTCAAGGCCTCGATGAGCTCCTTAGTAGGCTTGGCTCCTGGTAGGGTAGGACAGGCATCTAGGTTGAGGCGACTCGGGGCTAACTCAAACTCCTCTATCCTAGGCTTCGTCTTGCTGCGAATTTCCTTGGGTAGCTGATCCCACATACTCTTCATCTCCCTAAGGCGCTTCTTGTCAGACTTCTGCCAAGCCTACCAAGTCCTCTCACACTTGTCTTGTAGGTACTCGTTCTGCCTGAGTGCCTCGATCAGGTGACCTTGGTTGTGAACAACCTTCTTCCTAAACTCTTCTAGCTCCTAAGTCAAGGTCTTGTTCTGAGATTGGATTTTTAGCATATCAATCCCCTTGGACCTCTCTTTGTCTCCTCTACAGTTGAACTCAGCCTTCTTATCGTCCAACTCTCTCTGCAACTCCAAGACCTTACTGTCGAGGTAGCAGTTCCTGTTGCCTAGGTCTACGGCTTTGTCCTATAAGTCAGTGACCTCGACTCGGTGGACTTCTTCATGACAGTTGAGCTTGTCCTATAGCTTGGCAACTATCTCAAGCAGACTAGCTCGCTCCTAAGCTCCCTGCGAGTCTCGCTCCTGGTACTCCCACAGAAGGGCCCGACCCTAACGTCTCCTCTGCTCAAGCTGGGTCACGTACCTGTCCTGCTCTAGTAGGTGGATAGCCGAGACACAAAGGCATCTGTCCTCCTCGGCAAAGATAACTCTACTAGCTGTGAAACTCTGCTCACTAGGGGTAAGGCTGAGGTTGAGGGCCTAGGGAAGTAGACAGAACTCTGTCGTCTTCAGGTGCTCATAGTGGTCCCTCATCACTCTGCGAAGTGCCTTGTGTGAGACAGCTCGTAGTCCCTCCTCAACTATGTCCTCTATAGTCATCTCGGTGAAAGCTGGGACAGAAGGTAAGGTAGTGCTAGCTGGGAACTCGACTGAGGTGACAACCGGTCCTTCGATTCCTCCTTCCTGAGCTGACTTCCCGATGCAGGTGACCTTGACAAGATCATTAGGGACTCCTAACATGATGAGAACTCGGTAGAGGGTCTGTGCAAAACCCCCGAGCTCATGTAGGTCGAAGGTAAGCTTGGCGTGGTCTAGAGGTAGCGGTCCTAGAGGCGGCCAGTCGATGTTCGTTGCCATCTGTAAGTTTTTAAGGGAACAGGTGTTAGCAGGTCAATAATAGATAAGCCTTGCATAAAAGTAAATGTAGGGACGATATATAACTGAAAGAAGGGCTGTTCACGTCCTATTCTATCGTCCATTTCTGAGGGTTTCGTCCTATGGTCAAGTATGGCTCTGATACCAACTAAAACGACCTGATTTCCGCGAAGGAAAATCTACAGAGTCGAAGTGTATTATGACCATTGTAGATCAAATTACCCAAATTCCAGTCGAATACCACATCCATACAACGATAATATCAGAGTACATAAAGTGCGGAATTACATAAATTATTACATCGCCGCATTGGCAGAATCAAAAGTAGCATTCATTCAGAACAGCTTGAAGATAAGATCGCCAAACTTGAGCATAGGAACGAACCCCTCAACCATCAAATTCCTCAGAGCTATACTCCTCAGTAGAACCTGTGTGCCAAAATTTATCAGTACAATTTGTACTGGCCACTCCCACCCTATGAGCATTGCTTTGTGGAAATTAGATGCAAGTTGGATATAATTAGAAGGAACCTATAAGGCTGGGGTTTCCTATGTTTTAGCATATCAAGTAAATAATAATAGTTGGTCAAGTTTTAACACCATTCCCACACACCTTCCACCCTATTCCCGTCCAGAGCCAGGTTTCGATCCTGGGATCGATATACCACCATCTCCATATCATCACCATACCATTGCTCAGTCGATAGGCCAACTCCCTCTCGGCACTGTCTCATGGCCCATAGCCCCTGGCTACGACCGACACTCTCTCACAGGGGAAGAAGAGAAGGACTCATCTCATTATCTAGTTTAAGCGAAACCTAGGAAAGGTCCATAGCCGACAAGTCGGCACATGTATTGATCGATCAACCATACACTCTACAGAGGTTTTACATAACCACAAGATCTGCCTTCTTCGCTGACTATCGTCAATTGGGCTGATTCCGGCTACTTGCTAGCCTAGGATAGTGCCACTCTACCATTCAGCCCTGGTACACCCCAAGTATAGTCTGGGGTGGCTGAAATTGTGAGTCATGAGCTGGGTCCATAAGGTCTCCATGAAGTCTTAGAAGGGTGTGGGGGAAATCCTCCGCGCCCCCTACCTCCTTACACTGTTCACTATCTACCTAGCAGTAGTGGCAATATCCTACCAAGTAGTCCGGCCATCCCACACCATATAGGGCGAGTGGTACGTAAGGCTTCCCAGTGAATCTGAGTACTAGTAAGTCCTTAGGGATGACCAAGCCAGAATGTCTTCATCAAGGTTTCCATTTACCATGCCACCACAACACCTCCACCCCGGGCTCCTCCCATCACAGGTTCACACCCAGGACCACCTCATATACCATTTACCCACCACATGTATCCATTCTAGGGGTTCCCAGGTAGCACCACACAGCAAAACTTGCCCCAAGCTCGTCGTATACTCCAACTTGGTCAACACAACCCTTACCCTCCACGCACCCAAGTCACACACGCAGCACTCTCCCCATAGTCCAAATAACACCAGTTTCCACCACGCATCAATGAAGTACAAGCGTAGTAGAAGTATGAGTAATGAAATATAGCAGCAAGCGTGTGTCTAGCCTAATAGCAGGGTAAGCAGGGGTAAGGTTGCGTCGAGGTAAAGGCCATCAAGTAAGCATACTACCATGCAAGTCCTATTATAGTATGAATATAACAATGAAGTAAAGCAATAGCAGTTCTATATTAGCCATGCGTAATAGGTGCTACGAGATTCGGTGGGATGTGGCACCTTTAGTGAAGTCGTCCCCATACTCTTCACGGTACTCACGATCCTCATCCATCTGGTTCTCCTCTGAGTCTGCATACGATCGCATTTTAGTCACGTTAGCGACGTCTATAGAATAACACAAAGAGCAATGAAAATTCAAAAGAGCCAAATGCACTCAAACATAGGTCCATTGCGTAGAGCTCGATTTTAGATGAATTCTAGTCCTGGTCTTGCATTTTTCTTGGTTCGTATGAATTAGTTATGAATTTCTGAAGTTTTAATCATTTTTGAAAATGGGAAAGGCTGAATTAATCCTGGGCTAACACGTGTCGCACTTGGACTGGTCCATGTGGCATGCTGATGCCAGCATGACGTTAGCATGGCGTCATCATCTCAGTTTCGAGCTGACAGGTGGGGTCCTACTGACGTCATCTTAACGTCAGCATGACATCATCAACCTCATCAGTTCCAATAGGTGGGACCAGGGGCTCTTGGGTCACTAACATGTGGGTCCAGTCAAAGTCAATGCCATGTCAACGGTGAGTCAACGATCACCATGACATCAGTCATAGACAGGTGGGACCAGGGCTGCTGACGTCAGCATCTGACGTCACCGTGACATCATCATGACGTCACCTCGGCTGTGTTTGTTACTGACAGGTGGGACCTGCGTGATGTTGTCATGACGTCAGAATGATGTCACCTACTGACAAGTGGGTCCAGAGTCTTTGTGTCGCTGATAGGTGGGCCTGGTCACTCGGTCAACGTTGACCGGTCAACGGTCAACACAGGCTGGGTCCCAACTGGTCTAGTTGGGCCTAGATATAGGCTAGGCTTTGGCCCACCACGTGGCATGCTGTGGTGCTGCCACATCACAGCCTAGGGCCTCCACTGGGCTTCGGTCCATAGATCGGCCCACACAGCGTGGCTCATGGTGGACTTGTGTTCATGGTCCATGGACTGTAGGCTGGGTCTTCGGTGGACCGAGTCCATCCCTCTCTCCTTTGGCATGGTCTACGTGCACCGGGTGCATGTGAGTGTGGCCAGCGAGGGGAATTCCCCTGCTTCTTCCCCCAGCGTGCTCTCGCCGGTGGTGAGCTCACCGGTGAGCCCCTTCAGCAGCGCGGGTGTGCAATTGAGGTGGGCAAAAGAGTCGCTAGGCCTCAACGAGTACAGTGGTGGGGTCAAGGTGGCGGCTAGGGCTTCCTAGGGCTTTGGCCACGGTGGTCGACGGCTCGGCGTGGCGGTGCTCACCGACGGGGCATCTAGGGGCAGTTCCTGGGGTCCTGGTGCCCCGTTTTCCTTCAGATGGTTAGCAGGGAGGCATGATGTAGCATCGACGATGACCATAGGGCGCGGTGGAGTCCGCACGTGGGGGTGGTGCATGGTGGAGCTCCACCCGAGGTCCGGTGCACGTGGCCAAGGCGCTACAGCCGGCTAATGGCTTCTTAGTCTATGTAGCTATCATCTAGGTGTCATGGCAGTGCTCTACGGCTACTTCCTAGTCTAGCGAGGCGACCGGATGCGCATGCGGTGGCCACGCCATGGCAGCGGCGTTGCGAGCGTGGCGAGCACGTGCCTTGTGATGGCGTTCCCGATGGGCTTAGAGAGGTCTCAGCCAAGGTGCTCACCGCGGTGTGCTTGGCGGTGCGGAGTGGCAGTGCATGGTGCTATGCCGGCCCACAGAAGAAGACGGTGGCGCCTTCCTCTGTTCCGGCGGCGGTGTCTTCTTCTCTCGAACTCCCTTCCTCTTCTTCATGGCTCTCCTTTTCCCTGGCCCTCAATGTGTGGTGGTGCAGTGGTTTTGCCACCCAGCGGCGATGGGCTAAGGAACCCTAGGGCGCTCTAGGCGTCATTTTATAGCCCCAAGGTCCAAGCTTCACCAATGGCAGATGGGGCGGACGGCTGGTGATGTGCCGAACGCATCGGATGGTTCACGGGCGTGGGACAGTTGGCGTAGGGGTTGCGTGGGCGCGGCACCAAGGGAACAAGGCCAGGTGATTTGCGTGACCCTGGGCCCGTGCCTGCTGCTTTGGTCAGGGCTTGGTCAGGAGGAGACGCTGGTGTGGGGAGGAAGAAGGCACTGTTGCCGAGGGTGGCTGACGCATGGGGTCCGGTTGGCAGCGGCATCAGGCGAGGCAAACGGGCGCATAGGCATGAGCGGTGTGTTAGGCTGACTTGCTAGGCCTGGTGCTGCCGCGCGCAGGCTGGGCTAGTTAGCGGGCCGAGCAGGCCGAGCCGGCTGCGAGGCTCTTCTTCTTTTCTTTTTCTATTTTGTTTTTCTTCTTTATTTGAATTCAAATTTAATTTGGAGTTTGAATTCAAATCTGGTGTACCTCATCCATTGGATTATTAGATGTGAGACCCATAACACTCTTGTATATCTTAGGGTCTTTATTTAGCTATTTTGTGTAACAAAATAGTTGTAGTTTTGTTATACAAAAAATAGAAATACTTTTCACTTTAAGCATTTATTCTTTAGTTTGATTAATAATTACTTTATGGTTTATTACTTTAAAGAAGTTGTTAAGCATTACGTAAAGCAAATGGAAATCCAAATCACAATTTGAGTTAACAACGTATGCAACATTTTATTTGTTAGGATTTAAATAAACATAATTAACAAATGACATGCCATGCTCATAAAATTGTCTAGTTGGGCTACAACTAATGCAACACCTAGGTTTGGCTCCTACAGATGTCACTCCACATTGCATGGGGTTAGAAACAAAAATTTTGTAGTTGTGATTTTTGGTGTGTGGATTTTTGGGTTGTTACACATAGGTGTTGGTGGAAGAAGCTGTGATCTTGAAGGACTTCTCCCAACTGTGCTGGAGTTGATGAAGGATGAGGGAGGCCATGGCAACAGGAGACTTGTTTGTCATAGCTCACAATAGATTGATGAGAAACACTCGTGGATGTCCTCTTATCCTCACTAGAAGTTGGCATTGGCATAATGCATCTCACATTGGTGTAAACTTCTAATGAGGATAAGAGGCTGACTAGGAGCGAGGCCATGGCGAAGGGAGACTTGTTTCGCACAACTCGCTTGGCTTGTTTGGCACAGCTCACAACAGCTTCATGAGAAACGCTCATGGTCATCCTCTTATCCTCATGAGAAGTTGGCATTAGCACACTGCGTCTCACATTGGTGCAAACTTCACATGAGGATTAGAGGTCATATAGGAGCGAGGCCATGGCGACGGGAGACTACGTGCAACTCAAGGTGTTTTGTCTCATTTTTTCTGATGTGAAGGGAGGAAGAAGGATTGGAGTTCGCTAGAGATGCTCCCCTTACCTTGGCTTAAATAGCCCCATCTCAAGACGCACGTGGGGAAGGCAATAGTCAAGGTCCATGATATCTGTGGCCACCCCACATGAGTCATGGGCGACGGAGCGGTGAACATGATGCCACATTTGATTCCCTGGCACGTTTGATTCCCTACCACATTTCATCCTCATCTATAACAGTACTTAATGATGTGCAATATCTAGCGGACCAAAGGATGCATACATGGGAAGTCATAGTGCATGGGGTATAACCTGAATACCCTCGCACATGTACAATGTACGATACACCTATTGTTCAAATCAAATCACCGTTAGTTACTATGAGAACCAGTATTGTTTGATCTAATAGCGCAGAAGTACACTGTATGATACAACAATTTACGTAAACCACTCAAGTCATAGCCATTCAGTTATTAATTGTTCTGTAAGGCAAAAACTATGTATAAACAACACAATAACAATCATCACAGCAATCTCATTGATAACTTTAGTTACATTCCATAGTTGTACAATAACAAAGACCTATAGAAGACTACTGGGTGTACAATAAGAAAGACCTATCAAGTATAGGTACATCCTAGAGTCGAGTCTAGAGACAGGCAGTGCAAGCTAAGGACGAGGCAGCACCTCACAAAACTTCCACTAGCATCTCAGTGAGGTGCTTTACCTTCCCTGCTGCACTTCTCATAGTCATGAGCACGAGAGAGATAGAGGCAAGAAGAGGAGGCATGGAAGAGAAGCACCATCATTGTCGCTACTACTCAGCTAGACTTACCCATCATAAACCAAAAATAAAGTGACTCCAAGGATTATGCAAGGCTGTATAAGTGGAGCTAGCTTGACAACATTTTTCATAAAAAGCTTACCAATTCAAGTATACAGTTATAATTCGGTCATCAAGTTAATTATAGCTATTCATCTCTAGATTAGCAACTAACCTATGCCAAACATGTGGCATATCATTTAGTAGCATAACAATAATAACCATAGCCGGTGTAGTAATTCCATGTTCTTCATAACCATCATTGCATAATACACTTACTACGATATTGGAGCTAGCCAAGTTTCTCACTATCCGGGAGAGATGGCGATTTGAATCGATTTCAACCAGCTAGGAATTTATTCCTAACATAAATCCAGGTAGACCAGATCGACGATCACCTTAGGTCACCTTTGATACAACTCAGGTCCATATTTTGTGGGTTCGACCAGCGCCGCACAATCATGGACAACTAGCTGCCAGGACGTTTAGGCCCGGCCTGCCCTTGGGCTCACGTTGGCTCCCCGCACATCCTTACTACCATCTAGAGTGCGCACTTTTATAGAACGGGGTCTGACCTAAGTTGAGCTACTCGGCTTCATGGTTAGAACGAGTTATCCGGCCAGCTAAGTGAGTGGCATGCGTTCAATCTCGACAGAAGTGCCAACAATGGTACAGTCTTTAACCGGCATAGATGAAATCACATGAGTCAACCTACACATAGACTTCGCCCGGCCTCTAGTTACATTACCCCATGGTTCTGTTCCACGATAGCAAATATAGCCAACCGTGCTTTGGTATCCACCTATATCTCACAGGTAATAGGAAATCACCTAACTTCTACCGGTATAAGCCTGGCTAAGCATATATTCGATCCTGGACCTACATAGGGTTAAAAGTATGTTTATCTAGACAAGGTAGTTCTATGCATCAAGTGTTTCCAATTCAACTCTTATAACCTAATGCATCAAACATACATGACTCAAGTGATATTTTTGTAAAACATGGGAGGCTTAAAATGCTTCGGGGCTTGCCTTTGATAAAAGACGTTTGCTGGTGGTCTGGGCACTCGTGTAAGTCTTCAAGAGCTTGCTCCTCTCCTTCTAGAGCTATGGCCTGAGGTTCCCCCTATTGTTCCTCTAGCTTTTCTTCAAACTCCAACAGAGTTATCCCTTTGGACGATCCTATATGCATGAGCACGGAACAAGATATCATGAATGCATATATAATGACAAGTAGCATAGGATATAGTGTGATGAAATGCATCCTCCTAAGTGTTCTCAACAACATTGCCTTAAGGTGATAACAAGTTACATTTTCTTTTACTGAGTAGGTGCATATCTTTTCTCTTTTAACTAAACAAACACTTCTGTAGATCATTATCTGGACTGCAAGGCAGCAGCCACTTGTTTTGATCATAATAGGAGTTATACACATCTAATTAATATTGTTGTGGACTTTCTGGAAAGCTTATGAAATTGCCTACCACTTTGTTTTAATCATATCAAAGTGATTCAGTAGTTATCTAGGTCCAACAATTCAATCTTTCAGATCTATCCAGAAAGCAAACATTTCTGACAGCAGACTTCTAATAGCCATAATTATTAAACCATAAGACCTATGACTATGAAAATTTAATACCATGTAGATAAGTAAGCTATCTACAACTTTGTTATTAACAAGTTTTATAGAAAATACCATTATCATCATTAAATTATCACCACAACAGAAACTATATATGCAACCATCTAGTTGAATTATAAAGCAATAATTAACTAGTTGCATACAACAAATTACTTCTAAGCCTAACTAATAACATCAACAGATCATATGCATCACAAGAACCACAGATAACATCATGGTTAACCATAACTAATTTATTTATATTTATTTATTAATTTTCTTAGATAATAAGGTGATTTACAGAGTAAATATTTTTGATGCTCAATAAATTTTAAGAAAATTATAGTAGTCTACACATGACCCTAATAGTCTACTGTACAAATTTTATGCCATTTGGATAAGTATAGCTACCTCTACAAAAATGACAAGTCAGATATGCTTATTTTAGCAAAAATAGTTTAGCATAGTGAAAAGTGTCCAACAATAGATTTAATATTTTTCTTACTTTCCTCCTAGCATGAGAATACTATGTAAAAATTTGTATGATCATATGTTATGTATTTTTATCCCAATTAATTTCACTAGAATCTAGCAATTAATTAAGATTAAATAGAAAGACCATATTATAAGTATGTCTACTGTAGGTTTAGTATTTGTACTAGTTAGAGCATGTCAATACAAGATCAGCAAAAATCATAATTTTATCACCTTCCTAGCTTAATATATGTATTTTACAAGATATAAACTAATTTAAAAGCACTTATTTTGCTCAATTTAATACTCCTAGAAAAATACCCTAAGAAGTAGATTTCATATTTTTATTAAATAGTACACTTCAATATGAATCTAACAAAATTTGGTTCACCCCATTTGGATACTCCTACCTCCAGATATGATTTTTTTGAAGTTTGTATTCAAATCTGTGAAATTAATTGAAAAATACCTAAACCCTAAATGCTAGGTGAACCCGATCTATCACCCCGCTGTGACTAACACGCGGGTCCTGCAGTCAACCTAGCCCCACATGATAGCAAAACAAAACAGAGGCGACGCTTTGACCGGCAAGAACTCATCGACGGCAAGGTCACCGGCGACGAGGTCACCGTCGTTGTGTTCCCCATCATCACGTGCATCTACTAGTACCCAAGGTTTGCTCGAAGGATCACCGAAGCTACCTCGCCGATGAGCATGGCGGCTCGGTGGTGGTGCGCGGTGGTGCTCCGACCATCTCCGGTGATGGCATGGTAGGCGAGCGTAGCTACAACATCCATGTACCCTAGTGAAGCTCTACGATGCGGATCAAGACACTATGAAGCGGCGATGAGGCTTGGCCGCGTGCATGGCGACGTGGCGGCACAAGCACATCAGTGGCACGGTGATGTTCCGACGTGACGACGGCGGTAGCGGGGAACTATGATACAGCGTGAGCACCTACGACCTAGGGCGACAATGAACCAACGGAGAAGAAGGTAGGAGCTACGGTGGATAGGGCTGGCCAAAGGCGAGCTTGGAACTTGGTGGCGCACCGCGGCTATGGTGGCAACGGTGACGTGAAATGCAGCCTCACTTGAGCTCGGATGGTGGCACAGGCGGTTCGGGGAGGTGGAGCGGTTCACGGGCGAGTGGTGTGTGCAAGCTATTGTCGCGGCGGCGGTGGTGCGTGAGCTCGGCGACGACGATGGCGGCGCTGCGGTTTCGCTTTTGTGAGCACGAGAGCGAGAGCGAGAGCGAGAGGCGAGGAAGAGAGTGAGCGCGAGTGAGAGGCGCGCGACTCGGTGTCCACTTATGCCCGCTCCATCCTGATCGGTGGGGCCATCACCGGTGGATGGCCACCAGGTGGCGGCCGTAGCCGGCACGTGGTCGGCCACGATGGTCGGCGCGGCGTTGCTCTGAATTGGCCATCAGGCCGACTGACAGAGCATGTTCAAGCTATTACTACTCCTAATTCATGGTGCTTTAGCAAAAATTTCCTTAATAAACATTGTAGAGCTACGTGAAAGCTACAAGATTGATTAAAAGAGTTTTGTCTAATTCGCAATGGTTTTCCAACTATAAAGCTCCAAAGTGAGCTACTTTGAAACTGAAATCAGCATTCTACACTTAAGTCACAAAACAGTATTTTGTTGGAACTTGTGAGCTGTATTTGATCATGTTAGACATTGAATTAGCTCATGACCCTTAAATAAAGTTTGTTACCCATGATGTGAACTACAACTTTTATTTAGGTCACATAGCCATGCAAACACTCTAAGCTACTGTTCAACATTGGTCAAACTAGCATCATGAAACTGACATTTCAAATTAAACCAACACTTAGAAGCAAAATTGGTTCATGTCATAAATACAAAAGTTGTTCCATTCACCATCCTAGATGTGTCTAAGGTATTGTAGTGACCTTTCAACAATTTCATACATTGGTCATACATGATTACAAGCATATATATATAATCAACATTTCATGTGACAATGTAAAAGAACGAGATGAAATTTCATATGCTCATGTTCATGAATGCTTGGATGATGCTTGTGCTCATGAAATGCAAGTGCCAAATGCAATGCTTAACACTGGGGTGTTACATTGGCTCCGTGGTCTTATCAACGAGGAATTCCACTACAAGGATTTGACCCTTATAGCACCACTTGTTTTCGCAACACCACACATTTGGTTGCAATATTTGGTTCTATGGCAACCAATGTCATAATTGGTAGCGATATATGGGTCTTATGGCCACCAAAATTGTGTGTTGCGTTAGTCATAAGCTTCGTTGCAAGATGTAGGCGCTAATGCCATGGTGGAAATGTGGTTGCGAGTATGGGTGTCTATTGCCACTCCTATTGTTGAGTTGTGATAATATTGATTTTGCGTTGTGATAGCTAGGTAGTGTTGCCACCATTGTAAAGTTGGTTGCAGGTAGTTGCGCATATGGCCACAATGTAATTACGTTGTCTTAATCTTGACCTGCGTTGCGATAGCTCTTGCTCTATTGCATCCAAAAAATGATTAGTTGCAAGTAGTTGTGAATATAGCCACGATGAAACTTTGTTGCCTTAATCTTGCCCTGTGTTGCAAAAGATCTTATTATATTACATCGAAAAGTCATTCATTGCACTATTGCGATTCTATTGCCACCAACTTTATAAGTGGCTCTATTTGAGTATATGTGGTTGCAAGAAGAGTTATATTGCCATTAAAACTTATGGCATGTGGGCCCAACTGTCAAGACGGGTCCTATTGCTACCTAGCTGAGGGGGTGTTTGGTTGCCCCTCCTAAATTTTAGTCGCTGTCCCATCGGATGTTTGGACACATGCATGAAGTATTAAATATAGACTAATTATAAAACTAATTACATAGTTTACGACTAATTTATGAGACGAATCTTTTGAGCCTAATTAGTCTATGATTTGACAATGTTTTGCTATAGTAAACATGTGCTAATGACGGATTAATAATGCTTAAAAAATTCATCTCGTGGAGTACTGACGGATTATGCAATTAGTTTTTTTTATTAGTATCCGAACACCCCATGCAAAATCCTTCCAACACACCTCCTAAATTTTAGTAGCTAAATCCAAACAACCCGTGAGTCGGTCCATATGCCATGTATTCTTTATCTTAAATTACTCTATATTCATTTGTATTATACACCCTTATCCGAAATGACCCATTCAGCCTAAGATGGCCCATTTTAAAGCATGTGAAATATTTTTAAAAACAACAAAATACACTACCTTTATTTTATATATGTGCCCAAAGCTATAACTCAAGAAAGCAAGGTCTTCCATTTCTTAGCTTCTATTTTATATGGCCCCATGATAACTTTTTTTAAAAAATAAAATAAATATGTGTACAAGAGGATTTGACTCGTGACTCTAAAATCAAAGTAAACAAGTCTTGCTTAAGTTATGCACGTATATTTGAATGTACAAAGCACATAATTCTTTTATATAGTATAAAAGAGCAGTTAATAACAAGTTCGAGCGGTGCAGCCGCGGCATAGTCACGGCCGCTGCACTAGTTGGAGACATTGTAAAAAAAAATGACACCTCCTCCATGTGGGCGGTGCAGCCGCAGCGGCTACTGCACAGCCTGTTCGCTTGTTTTGTTTCAGCCAGCCCAAACCAGCCAGCCAATAGTGTTTCTCTCTCACAATAAACTAGCACCAGCCAACCTAAATCAGCCTAGAAATCAACCAGCGAACAGGCCGAACGTAAAAAAAAATGGCAACTCCATGCTCCCGAGGAGATTTGAACCGTGACCATCAATCAAAAATAAAATAATGGAACCAATTCAACTTACCAGCAGGCTAGAAGGGACATTTAGTACGTTTTGTATGTATATAGGTATATGTACATAATGTCACTAGGATCCGTAAAAAATAAAAATAACCGTATATAATATCACTAGGACCCTAAAAAATATAAATGATGTTTTTACTAAGATTTGAACCTAGTTCCATTAAGAAAACAAATGACAAACCAAACCACTAGGCTATTAAGATGAAGGTGCTAGAAATGTAGAAGAAAATGGCCTAGCAAGAAGTCTCTGACCATCCTTCTCTCCACCGAGGCTCACTAATTAAGAGCAAGGCTAGTAATATAGCCGGCTACTAGCTGTAAGATCTTTGCGGCCTATCTCTTAGCTTATCTATATAGTAGTTAGCTCTTCACTATTAATACATGACTCACTTATCTCTTTTATAAAGTTTCTTGGTTCGTGTGTCTAAGCGTACAGTCCGCTTCTCATCTCCTCTCTTCTCCACCTCACCTGCTTATAGCATATTATTATACTTACTTTAAGGCGCACTGGCCTATCTTGCTTGGCCTGCTCTGCCACAGCCAAGTGGCTCATCACGAAAACTACCACAAATGTTGGATGGTACGGTGATATTTGCTTCCGATATAAGAAAACCTACGAGCTCCACCTTAAACACAAATCTTGCATGCTACGCTGGTACTGGTTTGTTATGCTAGACCACTAGTTCTTGGGTTCGAGCCCGGTTACATAGATGTTTTTATTTTGACCTAACGGAATACAAAAAAGACGTGACCATCCGTGCTCGAACCGGCGGTAACCTAGCACTTTAGTGAACACAGCCCTGCCACTATAGGAAGGCACTTTTAATTTTTCTGCCTTTTTTTCCCACTTTTATCCATCCTGTCTCCCTTTCTCCTCATCAACTACGAAGAAATAATGTTCATATAAATTTTAAAAGAAAAGGTTAATGAAAACTGCTAGAAAAGCCAAGTTAATCAGGTGTTCGAATAACATCATCTTGCGCTTTTTTTATATGTACAATTTTTATTTTTATTTGAGAAAAACAATAAAGACGCCTAATATTTTATAAGAGTCGAACTCACCATACGTGAAAGATCAAGACTACTAGGCCACAATGCTTTTGTGAGCGTCGTGGTGACCGAACACATTAAATATTAATTCCCAATGCAAGTTTGCGGTCAACATATATAAAATGCGCCATCTAGCAGTAATCGCATCTTCGTTGTGTTGATGATCAAATTTAGCAAATTGAGGATATATAAGTTTTGGCCGAATGATGGACTTGTTATTTGTTTGTTGTTCGGCTGTCATGGCTGTTAGTATCTTCGGCGGTGTTTAGTTGGGCAAAGTTTGCGCAGGCAAACTTTGCATAGTGAAGATTCCCTACTGTAGTATTTTGTTTGTATTTGTGAATTATTGTCCAAACATTGACTAATTAGGTTTAAAAGATTCGTCTCGCAAAGTTAAAGCAAACTGTGCAATTAGTTTTTGATTTCGTCTATATTTAGTACTCTATGCATGTACCGCAAGTTTGATGTGACGGGGAATCTTCTTTTTGTATAGTGCACTTTTCAGGAGTTTGGAGGAACTAAATAAGGTCTTCATGATTAATTGGTTAGTATATGGATTTGGAAGAAGGCATGATGACCGGCGGGAGTTTGGATACGTGGTCAACCAACTTTAACTGAAATTAGCAAGTCCCAGCGTTGGAGTTAGCCGTGACGGGAGATGTATCCGGAAGTTACGTACCAGCATTTTGCAGGTGGATCACGATGGAAACTTGGAAAGGTGCTGATTTTTTGGATGTGCAACAGCAACAAGCGGAGGTGTCTCGGACTCTCAACAGGGACGTGCAGATGCCGGACTTTTCTATATATTTTTTATTTTTTATTTGAGATAGAGTCAAAAATTTGTACATAAATATTATTAAATGCTAGTTTACGCCAAAAGCAAGTTGTAAGTGGATTGGTCTCCTAATCGCCAACAAGATCGAAAGTGGGTTCTAAATCTTGTTGTCAGCGACGAGTGGTTTATTTTAGTCTTCAAAGCCTTTTTTGGCGAAGGCGTTTGCGGGTGTCCCTTTTCTTTGCTGGATGGTGCGATCTTCAAACTCCGGCGGGGAGTGGACGTTCGGAGAAAGAAGATGGCCAATTTGGTCTTGGATGTACTCTTATTTTCTAGAAGTTGTTTTGTGTCTTATTGTCTATCTTTTGCACCGGCCTTTGTTTTCCTTGAGATATATCAGATGTGACACCCGTTTTGAGTGCCTTTATAAAAAGCGATTTACGCAAGCAGCTGATGCATCTCCCTGCAATACAATGCCTATGTTAATTAAGTTTAACGCAGGCGGACATAAGTGCCCATCTATGGAAATGATCTTTTGAAATAAAAATGCCTTGCAAGCCCATTGGGCTTACGAGGCCCATGATCCAGCCCTAGACCACCCCAAGCCATGCTGCTAGATCTACCGCACGGCACTGCACCGCGCTGTAGCTGGATGTGCTGAGCCTGGCTGTGGTTGGTCCAAGCCGCGCTGCCAACTCTGCCGCCCGTCGTGGATGCTGCTACCCATCGTGAATCTCGTCGTCCATCGTGGAACACACCACCGAGCCGCGCCGCCAGATCCGCCACTAGTCAATCACGTCATTGATCTTGACATCGTCGCAGTTCTCGTTGCGGATCTGCGAGGGAGGGAGGGTGAGGGAAATTATTGACATTTGAGAGAGGAGAGAGAGGATGAGGGTGGGTAAGGAGATTGAGATTTGCTATTTTCAACAATTTAAATGGATTTTTGTATGCTTATCAAAAGTAATTTCAAATTGAATTTTAGGTACCTCTAATAAAATTCAAAAATATATATTTGGGATCATACATTTAACATGGGCCGATATCCTAGAAATAGAGAAATAAATGGATAATTCATCTATCTTACTCCAAGTTATCATATAATAATTGTAATCATATCTAAATGTTGTTAGAAAAACATATTTTTGCATAACAAGGGCCCATATATATATATATATATATATATATATATATATATATATATATATTTTGTTGATTTCAAGGTAATATCAAGATTTTCTACAAATTTAAAGTGTATACAGTGCAGAAAATGTTTTGAAGTGTACAACCTATAAAGTAGCCTTAAATTATATGAAACTTCAAATACATTTTTATAAATTTTGTAAATCTTATTTGAAGTACATATAATGTATACAATGAAGAAAATGTTTTGAGGTGTACAACCTTAAAGTGGCCTTAAATTATATGAAACTTCAAATACATTTTTATAAATTTTGTAAATCTTATTTGAAGTAAATATAATTTAAATTTAAATTTGATGTATGTGTTGACGATGTAGCACTCGTTTTATTCCAAATTATAAGACATTTTGATTTTTGTCAATATATTATTTTTTAGTATGCTTCTAGACATAGTGTATAGCTAAGTGTATAGAAAAGCTGTGAATCTAGAAAAGCTAAAATATCTTATGATTTAAAATTGAGAGAATAATATATTATGTTTAATTTTTAATGTCTACTTAAAAAGTTGACTTTTTTAGAATTCTAAGGACCGATTTGTTCTATGTAATGTTAAATACAAATTTGTTGTTTCTAGTCAACTCTCTCATCTTTAGTCAGATTGAAGGTGATTAATAATCAACACACTTTTTGCATGAAAACAATATAAACTTAATTTCATATGCTTGTCTCCTTAAGTGATTTAACAATTGTTTTTTGGAACACTATGTATTTTACATGCGTGGTAGAAATAAATGGAAATCTTCTCAACCATGACATGAAAATCTTGTCAGAAAATTTTGAAATTTGGTTGGGCATATATATAATTTAAATTTTGAAATTCGGCTGGTGTTTCTGTGCGCCCCTAAAAAAATTTTGGCGGCCAAACTCCCACGCTGTGTGTAATTGAAACACGCCTTAATCTCACGCAGTCCCCACCGAGTACCACGCCCTCTGAGTCACGACTCTAGATCTCGCACCGCTCGCCATGGACCTCCTCGACGCCAGGCACCGCCCCACGGTGGATTCGAGCTCCTCCCCTGACGCCGCCGCTGACATGGGGCTCCCGCTCGCCGGAGCCGCCTACCAGCCCTACGTCTCCGAGCTCCTCTCCTCCATCGAGCGCCTCCACAGGTACGTACGCCTACACTTGCTGTGTGAGAGATTGTAGGAGCCGGATCTTCTGAGTGTCGATGCGGAGCCGATCCTCCAGCACCGCCACCTCCTCCCCCACGGTACTCGATCCTTCACCTCCATAGCCCCTACCCATGGGACTCTCAACTTGTCCTCAAGGGAACGCATCGAGCATCGTGGCGGGGCCTCATGCCGATGCGATGTCGATTGCCGGCTCCTGCCCGTCCACCACAAGATCCGGCAGCGTGGCACCGTCCCTCTACAGATCCGCTCGCGGCCATCAAAGTTAGCGGTTTTCACCCATGGTTCGTGCCCTGACAGATTAGTGTCCGTGCAATGCTCCGATCCTAGATCGCTGTGGCCAGGGCGAGATCCTCCATGAGCACATCGACCCCGTGCCTCCCCAGCCCCGGTCATCGTTGCCACATCAAAAGACACCCCATCCTGATGTGTGCTATGATAATTTTTAATTTACTTTAGTTACAAGCTCCCGATCTTGATAAGTCAGAATATGGCTCTGGCCTCACCTGATGTGTGCTGCCTGCAGGATGTGTTGCTGCCGGCCATTACTATACTCAGGTTATTAGCCAAGTACTGCCCTCTGTCTCATATATTCTCTAACAGACTTTATTACTACTGATACTAGAAATCTACTATTAGTTGTTTAGTTAGCATTTGAATGACAAAAAAATATTCTGGATGAGGCCACGAATAGACCTAGCTAAAGCGCTTTGTATTATTCTCTCTTCTCATCAATCTGCATTAACCGTTTTTACTGGTGGACTCCCACCTATTTGCCATTGGCGTTTTGCCCCTAGAATTGAGATCGGATTCATGACTATTTTCTCAGTAAAATAAATGGCAATTGGGATTACGAGATGCTGCTGCAGTAGTCTGTCTAAATTAAACTAGTAGGTCTCTTAGGTCTATAGTTTCAGTATCTGATTTAATGAATCGATGCCATCATAATAGTATATTACTCGTTTCATTTTCTTTTTAGTAAAATTTACAATGAAAAAAGGCGGACGTGTGATAATCAATATAGAAGCTTATATTTTATAATCCCAGGAAATCAAACTTAAATAGTGAAGCTGAGATCCTTGGTCAATTATCACTGAACCACAAAGGCCTTGTTTAGTTGGCGAAATTTTTTGGGAAATGGTACTGTAGCACTTTCGTTGTTATTTGGCAATTAGTGTCCAATCATAGTCTAATTAGGCTTAAAAGATTCGTCTCGTGAATTTCGTCTAAACTGTGTAATTAGTTTTATTTTTTATTTATATTTAATGCTTCATGCATGCGTCCAAAGATTCGATGTGACGGGGAATCTTGAAAAATTTTGCAAAATTTTGGGAACTAAACAGGCACAAACTCGTATAGAGTTCTTTTTCTTTGAGGTGGTGCTTGGTCAGAGACAATAGTGACAGTAAAGCAACAATCCTGCTTCTCAAGGATTTCTAGGAGTAAACTCTTTCCCATTCGAGTAATGGATGGCTGTTTATTTTAATTTTAGTTAATGTAGAACAGATATATAATTTAGTATTCTACTAATTTCTTTCTGTTTAAGTGCTTCTGTTTTGCTGTTTTTTTTGTCTTTTTGTCTAGGTGACGTGGACCATGTATTGAGGTTAAAATTCTTAACCTGGTCATACTAGAAAGAAGATCCAAATACTGCCCTCATTTATTCCAGTTTTGTTCAAAGGTAAGTTGAATTTATTTACAACTACAGCTAGCTGAATTGCTCCAAGTATTGTATTCCCTTTATTTAGTATAGTCTGCAATTGCAATCCCCCACAATCATGTTCCTCTCGAGCTCTGTAGCCTAAAGATTATGTGATATGTGCAGGCATCATAGCTCTTTCCTATGTCCTCTGTCCTGGTGCATCTAATGCAGGCATCATAGCTCTTTCCATTGTCCTCTGTCTTCGTGCATCTAATTATGAGAAGTTTTTTTTTCTTCAGATTACGTGATCCCTTTAGATGCAGCAATCAAAAGAAAAAATAGCAGCTATGAATACCAATGTGATTTGTCTTTGAAATGGTCGGTAATATGCTATGTATGACCATTCAGTAAAGTTCATCAAACTAGTGAGGGTCTTATCATCTCAAATGATATAAGATATTCTTGTATGGTCTTCCTTACTTTACCTTGTATTTGCTATGTCACTACGATAATTAAATATGCACATGCTTAGTTATTCAATGTACTGAATCACCAAGGTTCCTATATTAAATTAATAAATTATATGCATGTTCATGAATTGTAGGAAAGCATGGAGAACTAGAATATTTAGAGAAAGCTTTATGCCTATAAGCTGGTGATGGACAACTAGAAGAATTAGAGAAAGATTTATTGGTGAATGTTGGTGCTGATGGTGCATGAAGAGATCAATAAGCGAATTCATTTAGTTATGTTTTATGCCAAATGTAGTTGCAAACTTGTAGTTAGAGATGAAGTTTTTATTCTAGTGTGGTCATGTTTATTTTAACATTATTTTGGTCATTGTGTCATTACTTTGGTTGAGACATATGTTTGAAGTTAATGAAGGTTTGAGTTCTTATATGTGATGGTGAAATCTATAATTATGGTACAATTATTTTGGAATAACAATTAAATATCTAGCTATAAAAAAGGCGCCGGCCAAAATGCCCTCGTTGCAACAAACTACAATGCAACCATCGTTTGTTGTTGCAATATCCATTATTGCCACGAACTTTATGTGTTGCTACATGATATGTCTACCACCTACAATGAGTCATTGTATTTTCTATCTATTAGCACCAACAATGCTTTATTGCATTTTCTATCTTTTACCACCAACATTGATTTGTTGCATTTTCCATCTATTGCTCCCAACAATGATTCATTGTATTTCCCATCTATTACTACTAGCAAATGAACATGGCAATTGTGACTCTAGCCACCAAATTTGTTACGTTGCAAGATTTCTATGATGCAATAGAGCACACTGCATAGCAATATGGCCATATTCCCACGTAACTATGGAGGGGCAACAAAGTTATTTTGCGACAAGTTCATTCATGGCAATACTGTCATATTGCAGCCACGTTTCGTCGCGACAGTAACTCACGCAACCATTCTGCTGGTAGCAATATCCATGCTTGCAACCATATCGTGGCTGCGTTAGTTTTTTTTGTGCATTGCAAAAC